>NW_007259445.1:720793-796346 GCF_000164805.1 Carlito syrichta
GTCTGGGCGACAAAGTGAGACTCCAACTTAAAAAAAAAAAAAAAAGAATCCTAGATTTGAATTACATCATATTTATAACCATTTAAGAGATAGGCAGACTTGGGCAAATTTCTTAACAATATGGTATATTTCCTCATTAATAAAATGTGTATATTGCTGTCTATCAGTCTAAATAATGGTTGAAAGTACCTATATATATTGCAAAATGATGTTATATTATTTTTATTAATTGAAAAATTGAAATAAGAGGAGTAGATCCTATAAAAACGTTTTAAAAACTGGAAATTGTAATAATACATTGTTTTAATGAGAGGAAAAAGAAAACTAAGTTAATTTCGGAGGAAACATGACTTCAAAGGTTATATGTAAATGGAAAAACAAAGAAAATTTCAAAGGCATATGAGGGTGGCACAACTGGTATGGTCAATATAGGCTGACTAAAATTTGGATAACCTAAGGCTTGTGAAAATTATAAGTGAAAAGGCAACAACAACAACAATAAGAAAAAGTATTTTCAAAAGTTATTTTTGAAGCTGACAAGTGTGAAGGAAGGTTGACCTAGGGTATATAATGTAATGTGAATGCATACTTTCTCTCTTTTTTTTTATTAATCATTGTCATGATTAAGAAAGACTTGAAGCTCAGCATTAATGAGAGGATTATTTAAAGGATGTCAAGTTGTTTAACAAGAGTTGCATTGAACTATGTTCCTAGGTAACCAAACAACCTGCAGATATAATCTTGTAACCATTGTCATCACTTGATAAATTACAAGGATAAGAAGTAGTGTCAGAAGCTGTATATAATAAAATTGACAAATTTCAAAATAAGGAAGAAAGCTCATTTCAGAAATATGGGGAAAAATATTTGACACATAACAATGACTCAAGTTTAGAACAGATCTATTAATTTTGGTTTGCAAACATTTCCTGGACATCTATCATTTTAAAGAACTCTGGTCAGTTCTGGTACCTGAAGATAAAATGAACACTCTTGGAGTAGTCAGGCTCATGGAAAAATAGACATGTAATAAGGGCTGTGATAGATTTAGGCACAAATGCTATGAGGCACTAATTTTATCTATGAAAAGTGACAGTAGACTTTTTACAGAAAGTAATTTTTAACTCTGAATGCTAATGAACCAAACCCTTCAGTGCCATTAAAAAAAAAAGTTACTATATTAAAAAAAGGTAAACTTTTTAAAGTGGTAAAAAAAAGTAGGGAAAAAAGGTAAGGTTCTATACTTAGTAAACAGTAGTTTAGTAAGAACAAATAATGTACAGGTTGGCATAATGAAAAAAAAATGAACCTGAATCACTCTGAAAGGGGGGGGGGATAGAGAGAGAGAGAAGAAGAAGAGAGAGAAAGAGCAAGATAGATAGAAGATAGATAGATAGACAGGTAGACAGATAGATGGATAGATTCAGAACCCAGTTTCCTTATATATAAAAAAGGAAGATGAAACAGAGTTGTTTTTTTTCGCCATTTTTTTCTAATATATTGCAATTAATGAAGGGAAAACTCCACAGAATATATGTCTTGATTTAAACAACAAATTTATTATGTGTCATTATTAGGAACAACAATTATAGCTGGTCATTTGTTAAGTGCTTATATGTAGCAAGTTTTAGTATTTTATCACTGATGGTATATATTTGAATAATTTATGAACATATGAACCACGCAGTGATGAACTGTAGATGTTTCAAAAATTGTATCTATAGTGTTTTATTATTGTCTGTGGTAACCTGAATAATTGGCTCTATAAGATACCACAATGCCATATTTTATCCAATAGTAGTATTAAAAGCATGTAGCAAATTTAAATAGTAGTACACAAGTTGTGTTTACCAAATTAGTAGATTACAAAGTTAGAAGAAATAACTTCTAACTTTAAGAAACTAATAAAAATTTAGTAAGAACTATGTATGCCAAAATAATGAACTGTGTCTAAAAATTAGATTTGAAAAGAAGATAAATGTGAAGTCTACTAGTGAGTACATGAGCAAACTATAAATGCTTCATCAGATCACAAGAGAATTTGGCATTAAATTCCTTGAAGGTAAGATATGTCTTTTCTTCTCACTTAGTAAAACCTAGTTCAGAGACTGGAAGGTAATAAATCTTCAACACATGTCTTTTGAACTGCACTTCACTGAAATTTAAGTGAGCCAACATGCACAATAACTTTACAACCTTGCAATTATAACCTGCTTCAACTAAATTACAGTGTCTCTGATGAGGATGCATAATGTCTGGATGTCTTTGTACTGCATAGATCCAATTTGCAGTATTCAGGTAGAATTCAATGAGCTACATCTAAGAGATTCATTGACAATGACTTTAACACTGGATATATATATTTGTAAAAGATCCTTGATTTTGTAGCATGGCCAATTTTAACAGTGTAAATAGTTCTACCATGGGAATGTCAGTGTCAAAATACCAATTTACCCTCCAGAGCCAGTACAAACTGTTTCTAACACAGACACATTGTAGTTAGGTTATAATGACACAGAGTATATGCTCCAAAGATGTTCGTTGAATTAATAAATCTGAGATTTTGAGAACAACTGAGATTATATTGGTAGCTAACCTAGAAAAGAAGTAGCGTGTCAGGAATTTCTGAATAATTATAATGTTTTCACATGAACAATAACATTTATTTGAAGTAGCTTTTAGAAGTTCACCTAGGAATACAGTTTAAATTTATAGAACAAAATAAGATTTAATATAAGAATATGTTTTTAAACAACTACCAGAGTTACTTTGCAAAATAGTGAAAAACTAAAGCAAACACACACACACACACACACACACACACACACACACACACACACAACCCTTTAAACAAACTGGAAATAAACCACGTGTTTTCAGCAACCACATAGGGGCATTCTGCATTGAGTAAAGAAGCTGAATTATCTAATTCTGTGGTGTTTAATTCTCACTGTGTACCAGAATATGGGCAGTAACATTTGCTGATAGATCCTCAATTGCTTCTACTATATGTGAGTGCAAACTGTTAACTAACTGATAGAATTATTCTGTCCATTTATGTGCACTACTATTATAATGTTACAGTTACAGAAAACTAAGCATAAATAAAAAAATACAATCCGGAAACTGGGAACACCAAAGTAAGGCCTTCCTTGCAAACTTGAAAATTAAATAAATAAAATTTACAGCACAAGTGAAGAAAGTTGCACTGACCCAACCCAGGTATTAATTCAGGGTTAATAGAAAATTAAACAAAGAAGGTAAAGGAAGGAACTGGAACTCAGGCAGTTTTTCAGTTAAGCAGTAGAGATTTAATCTGAAACAAGTGAAGTTTCATTCTATAGTTTTTGCATAAACAAGGACATTGATCTAAAGATAAAATAAATGTATTGACTAAGATATAAATAATTAACAAGGAACAAAGAAGCATGCACACAGTTAAATGTCTATATTTACACATGATATAGAAAATGTTTATAAGAAAATTTCTAGAGTTTCTAGGTCGAGAGTCAACAGTACATTATTTGTGAAAACATCCCTGAAATGAGACATTTTGCTATACTATCTGAATTTCTGTAGTTCGTTAGTTCCTGTTTTCACTGTGGCAAGTCTAGGTTTGCCGTGAAACTTGACTGCTAAGAGAGATGCATTATAGACTCCACAATGGTATGCCTGGATTGGCACTGTGTGTTCATGTTTAGTACAGCCTCTGTCTAGCACCAAAAGTTTAAATATACAGGTTTTAATAAATGAGGTAAAGATTCATGAGTGATCCCAGAGATGGCAGTATGTCTTGATCTTCATGACATTCTTAATTCTCAATGGGAGTTAAAAAATTGAAATTATTTTATCAGATTTAATGTTGATGGAAATCAGTTACTCGAAGCCATCTGTCAGGTCACCCATGCACACTGAAGAAAATGCATCTCTAGACCTACAGGTAGAGGGCCCAGATATAGCCAGTCTTATCCCCAGGTAAACACACCCACTTTTTCTATTTAAAATTACAAATATTTCATCTTTACATAGAGAAATACCTGTAACTTTCTTTATTTTCTTTTTGCCTTCTATTGGTTGTCAGAGATGCTGATATTTTCCTAATATTCCATTCATGATAAATAAATTCCCTCTCACACAATTCCTGTCCTATTTACCTCTCATAGCCACAATGTAGACTCATTAGAAGCACTGTTTATGCATCTACTTTTTCTCATTACCTACTATCTCCTTAATTCTTTGCAAACTGACATATGTCTCCACTATTCAACTGAGATGGCTCATTAAAAGCTTATTTATCAATGGGAAAATGCAGTAATGTTTTCCAATTTTATTTTTCTTTTAACCGTTATTAACTTCACGGTTGTACATTTTCCCCTCCTGCTTGAATTCCTTTGTCTTCCCTGCAGTGCATCCTCACGACTCTCCTTCAGTCTCTATATATCTTTCTTCCTCTTTCTATTTCATTGGGTTCTCACTTTCTTTCCACTTTTAGAAATGAGTGGTCTTCAGGTTCTTGAATGCTTTATAATTCCCCACTACTCAGATATAGTCAATAATAGAAATGGCTATATAAGAAAATCCCCAAATGCAAGATTGCTGTGAGGATTATATAAGTGAATATATTTAAAGGGCTTTGAAGCATATAATGCACATACAAAAGATGGTAATTATCATGATCTTTTCCCGGAAATCAAAACATGTTTCTGTTTTGTATTCGCTATCAGTTAAAAAAAAAGTCTAACATCCCAAACTTAATCTCTAAAATTTAATTCTCCTTTTCCCTCAATGACCAGATTATTCTTCTGACTATCCTGTCTACTATTATCCTTACTATCCCTTTCATTTACTTTTTCATGTGCAAACTATTCCCATGAGAGAGGATGTTAAATGTTCTCATCAAAACAATAATAATTATGTGAGATAATACATGTGTTAATTAGCTAGATTTAGTCATCCCACAATGTATATATACTTGAAAACATCATATTGTATGTGATAAATATAATTTTATCTATTTTTTAAAAAGATTAAAAGACAGAAAATTATAGACCATAAAAAAAATGTCTTAATCTCTGAAGTCTATAAAGTCATGGGTATAATATATTCAATCGATATACATAAAATATTTAAGTTACAAAAAAAACCCCCAACATTAGATATTCAGTCTAACCTCTTTATTTTATAGAGAAGGCAAATGAGATCCAGAGAGGTTAAGTAACTGAGGTTAAGTGATCTGCTGATGTTCACACAGTGGTTACAGACAGAATCAGATTTGTACCTATTATCTTATGCTCCTTAGAACTTTTTATGGGAAAGACCATTCTGAATGTATAAAATATGAAAATAAGTGCTGGGAAGGGGAAAGAAAGCTATTTGACACATAGTCTCTCATGGAAGGACAGTGATGTGCATAGTTATTTTGTCAAAAGAAACAATATCTGGAAGAAATTATCTTATAAGAAGTTGCTGATTATCAAGCAGGAGACAGTACTCTCTGACTGCCTCTCCACATACCTTGAGTTGATTGATATCCTATCACAGCCTCAACCCTAGAAACAATGAGGTCAATGTAACTTTAGTTAGGAAACCGATATTAGGACTTGGGGGACACTGCCAAAATCTCTGTGCTACCGATTCTTTTATGAATTGTGCTCCCAATCAAATAACTGAATCTTCCTTAAAATTAAAACATCCTTATTAGAAAAAAAAAAAACAAAACTATCTTTCTTGAACTCAACAAATAAAAATACATATTATTCCATGTATTAATTATGGATTATAATGGGATGATATCAAAGCTGCAAACTTCAGTATTTTAGTTTATAAGATTGACTCAACTGAGCCAGATTTTCTCAAAATTAGGATTCAAATTTTTAAATACATAAACGTCTAAAACTAGAGATTCATTTTCTGTGCTTACAAATGTTACAGCACTCTAAAACAAAAGAAATTTAAAACTCATAATCCAAATTAACAACATTAATTTAAATATGACAGATGATGTTGGATTGTTAAACTAAATCTTCATTGGCAATGGGAATATGCCACTGACAGCTTTAGTGAAAAATCCTTTGAGTGTATTATGCTGGCTTTATGATGGAAAATCTTCTTTGTTGTTAATTCCAAAATTAACAAAATGCAATTTTTTTTATCTGCAGCATGATAGTAAAGACTATAGGTCTTTGAATCCAAGATGTTTGAGTTGCAATCTTGTTTCCACCATTTACTAGCAGCAAAGCTAGGCAGGTCAATGTCTCTATGCCCCAGTATTTTATTTATAAAATGGGATGATAATGCATACATAACAGTGTTGCTATTATGATTAAATGAGCTTATAGAAGTAAGCCCTGTGGAATGTATGATTCTATTATAGCTTACTGCAAAGGAGGAGAGACATTGCTTGGCTTCAAATGTTTCTTATTAGGTCAGTCTCTATACCTTTCTCATCAACCAGGACTAGTTAAGAAGGTGGTAACTAGAGTGTTAAAATTTTTTGACAGTAATTATAAATAAGATAAGATTCTGTCTCAGAATCTTGTGTCCGCAATTTTATCTTGTTTTCACTACATGGAACTATTATTAGTTGAACTCAATGGGATTGGAGAGTACAGTTAGGAAATCTAAGGTTAATTGAATTTCCCCAAAATACAGCAACCCATAGGCAAGATTGCTTTTTATAAAATGCAATAAACTTTTTGTTTGAAACTTTATCTGTGGATGATCTGGGCTTACTTGCTATTTTATAAATTGAAACTTCCAAACTCAAGGTGAAGCCAGTGAATGATAAAAGATGATACATAAATCGACTTCACACTTGGAAATGTATATGCTGGGGAGGATCATTCTTTCCAATAGAAGTTACTGCATTCCCATAAGTATTTATTTACCTGATTCCCCTTAAGCATATAGTAGAAAAGTATTTCATAATATTGTGTTTATTTTCACACCTACTTCTTTTTCCTTCCTTGCACAAACATACTGTGTAAGCAAACATTTTTTGCCTGCATGAATGATTATTATTCATCCTCACCCCAACCCAGGAGATGTTACTGATGCAAAAAACTGAAGCACAGAGGCACTGAAATCTTACAAATCTAGAGTCTGAAGTGGGGCCTGCCTGCCTACCTAGTTTATATTTCATATATGCACATAATCATGCACATGAGCACCAGAGCGATCACAAATACAAGTGAAGAAGCCGCACTCCTTTTCAGATTATAGGTAATTAACAGACATGATCAATTAACTTACCTCATATAATTCATCCATATCTACCTTGTAACAATATTTATTCAGTTGCCATCTAATTTTGGTTTGATTAAATTGGAGCTTTGGTCAACTTTAGATGTATCAATTAAATATTAATAATACTAAAATAACTTTCCATTACATGGCAAAATCAGTAGCTTTAAAATGCAATTTTGAATATTGCTTCATAAACATAGGTAATCTATTTTAACTGAAATTGTTTCTTCTCTAAGTCAATTATATTTTTACTAGATTCTTTTAAAGTTATTTTATTCAAAACTATGCCTAACAGAGATTAATAGCAGTCTATACAAATGATTTTTTAAAAACTGGTTCTTATGTCTGCTATGATGGAAAATCTACCATTATTTTTATTCTAATTATAGCAATTTCCGGTTTCATCTGCAGGATAAAGGAAACCAAGGAATTTAAAACCCAAAGCTGCAGAGTCAACTATGCGTCAGTGAGCATCTCCTTTATTCCAGGTATGATGGGAAATACTTAGAACAACTAACACAGTTCCCACACTCAGAAAACTCAGGGTATTTTGAAATGGTAATCAACCAAATATCCAAATAATACTATACAAAAAGAAAGCAGAATGATGCAGGAGCAAAGATAATTAGTTCTCGAAAAGAAATATATAGTGTTTTCTGAAAAGAACACAATATGCCTCTTTAGTAGTGACAGTGAAAAGCTTAGAATAGTAAAACCGTGTGACATATGAGGGGAAACCCCCCCAAAATGCAATTATCTTTTGGAGGGCCTGCTCCTTATAGTACCCTTGGAATTTGTTCTTCCAGAACAGTCAACTAAAGTTCTTATCTGGAAGGTTTGAGGTGGCTGCATCACGATTTGCAGAAGAAACATCCCGAGTCATGGCAAACAGGTGACTGGCTCTTCCAATATAACAACACATCTGTTCACACCACACTGAATATTCAGCCAATGTTTTAAACCAAAAACGCATGATCCTACTGCGCCCTACCCTCCCTATTCACCTAATCTCACCCCAGTGACTTCTTTTTGTTTCCCGGATTTAAAAAAAAGTCCTCAAAGGGGAACATTTTGCTCATGTGAAAGAGATGAAACCAAAACAGCAGAAGCACTAAAAGGAATTAAAAATTAACGAGTTCAAAAATGGTTTTAAGCAGTGTCAAAGCTTATTGATAGGTGTTTAGCATCAAACGGAGAGAATTCTGAAGGTGACTGAAGTAAAAATATTTAAGAATAAATACAATTTTTTTTTTTTTTTTTTTTTTTGAGTTGGAGTCTCACTCTGTCGCCCAGACTGGAGTGCAGTGGCCGCTCCCGGCCACCACAATCTCGCCTGCTGGGCTCCGGCGATCCTTCCATCTCAGCCTTCCGAGTAGCTGGAATTACAGGCATGCGCTACCACGCCCGGCTGATTTTTTGATTTATTGTAGAGATGAGGTCTCGCTGCCCAGGCGGGTTTCGAACCCGCGGGCTCAGGCAATCCACTCACCTCAGCCTCCCAAAGGCGCGGGATTACAGGCTGAGCCACCGAGCCCGGCTAAATACAAATTTTTACATTAATTTCAGGTTTTGGGGGGGAGGACCCCCGAATACATAGAGAGGGAATAGGAGAATTTTCAATTTTCTTTTCTTTTTTCTTTTTTTTTTTGTTTTGAGTTGGAGTCTCACTCTGTCGCCCAGACTGGAGTGCAGCCTCGACTTGCTGGGCTCCAGCGATCCTTCCGCCTCAGCCTTCCAAGGAGCTGGAACTACAGGCGCGCGCTACCACGCCCGGCTAATTTTTGATTTATTGTAGAGATGAGGTCTCGCCAAGTTGCCCAGACGGGTCTCGAACCCGCGGGCTCAGGCAATCCACTCACCTCGCCTCCCAAGGCGCGGGATTACAGGCTGAGTCACTGAGCCCGGCTGAGAATTTTCATTTATGTATTAATTCATTCTTCCTAAAGTTTTAATTTATCGTTTTGTATGAATATTGATTACGATTTAAAAGAAGCTGATGGGATACATCACAAAGGTATTTGAATGGCTTCAGAAAAATATTTAAAGATTGGTTTTAAGTAAATGGAGCATGAAAATAATTTTTAAAGAACTTACATTTATCAGAAATGTGATTGAAAACAGGAAACAGGAAACAGGAAACAATACAGACGGTTTCATGGACATATAGAATTCAGACACTGGAATTGAGGATGAAAGTGAGGGAAAATATTTAGGATGAATTGATAACTCACAGAGTAAGATATAGCTGTGCTGTCCAATAATGGTAGCCACTGGCCACCTGTGGCTACTGAGTATGTGAAATGTGGCTTGTGTGACTAAGGGACTGAGTTTTTAATTCTATTTATTTTAGTTATTTTAACTTTAAAATATAAAAAAACTGAAACTATGCAAAATTTTTCTTTTAAATACAATTGTATTATTTTGGTAAGATCATATTTCACTTTATCACTTAAGATACTGTTTTTTTGTTTTAATCATAGTGCATACGTTTCTGTAAAAAAATGAGGAAATATAAAATCATATAAAATTATAATTATAGTTATAATTATAAAAATATATAATTATGAAAATTATTAAAAGCTGGAGCAATGTACTTTTTTTCTTTTAATTACAACTTCTTTAATTTGGTGGGACTACATTTCATTTTACCACTGAGTGGATCCGTGTCAGTAGGTGGATACAGTCCAAATTATTATTATTTTTTTCGACATGCCCTTATTACATTTTAAGGTATTTGATTGAGTATTTTAGTAGGCAGAAAGTGCAAGCTACCAGTGATGTATATGAAATTTTTTGTCATAAAATTTAAATATTTATTATTTTAATAGACTATAATTTATTTTTCTAGCTTATAAATAAGTATAAGGAAATGTTTCAACCTAAAACAAACAAACAACTTCTGATGCAGAGGAGAGTAGTGATAGAAAAGTTAGCACTACTTTGAAAAAAAATTTTAAAGACTGATAAAGCTACTATACAATTTGCATCATGAAAACACAGTTCTAATTTGCTGCCTGTAAGCAAAATAAAAAAACTATATGTAAAAAAGAAAACGGTAATATAATAAGTGATAATTTTAATACATGACATTTAATATACAGTGTGAATGTTAATAAGAATAATACTGAACTTCTCTTTGTTTTCAGTCAGGGTCTCACTCTGTTACCTAGGCTAGAGTGCAGTGACATGATCACTGGCTCACTGAAGCATGGACCTGCAGGGCTTAGACCATTTGCCTGCTTCAGTCCCCTGAATAGCTGAGACTGCAAACAGATGCCACCATGTTGGCTATTTTGTGAAAATTTTTTTGTAGAAGTGAGGTCTCATTATATTACCTGGCCTGATCTTGAACTCCTCAGCTCAAGAAATCCTCCTGATTAAGTATCCTAAAGTGCTGGGATTAAAGGTGTGAGCCACTGCACCTGGCTGGAAATTAGTTCTTAATATTAAGTCAAAGTATAAATATATTATTATTCATATTAACTGCCGCATGCTGTAGACTATTTGTTTTCCCTGGTATAGATATGTATTCTAGAATAGCAGGTGTATATGTATTATATTTCACAGGATGTAACAAAACAAATATGTAAATCAATACATAGGATTTGTTCATATACTTTACTTTTTCTATATCCTAAGTATTTTTATTATACTAGAACATAAATGTGATGCATAAATTAAATCATTCAAATATTTCAATTTTCAGAATTTAAATAAATCTCACTACAGAAAGCAAAGTGATGGTTTAATTTTTTTTTTTTAGATTAGAAAAGATAGTTTATTTAGAAATATATTTGCTGGAGAGAGAAAAGGTAGATCCACCTCTCCAAGATGGAGAGGGGGCCAGAGCTTAAAGAAAGCATGGTGATTTAATTTTTAAAAATGGGACAGACTCTATCTGAAAATTGTCTCTTCCCCATTTTGTTGTTGTTGGTGGTTATTCTATAAGACTACAGAATTTTGCTGTCTATGTGTCATATTTTTACAGCTATTTTATCTTGCTTGCCAATAACATTACAATGTAATAGCAGTTTTCACTAGGTAGTCTTATGCAATCTATTAAATTTTTAAAGTCTAAAACTTGGCATTGGAAATTATTGCATCTCTAAAACAAAATGTCAGATTCATTCATGCTGTGGAGAACTATTACAATTCCATTTCTATAAACGATGTCAACCTTGCAAATAATCACTCATCTGTTACATCTACCCAAGCACTGAAGACTCATTGCAGAATCTTAACACTCCTGTGTTTTCAAAACATCAAGGGGTAGAGTACATTATTGAAGTATACCACTTCCATCACCTTCTGCTTCTTTCCTATTTAACCAAGAAGTAAGTCAATATAGAGCAATTGAAGGGGAAAACTTGCTCCTGAATCTCTAAGTAACATATTTTACTATGTGATTGGTCAATTGTAAGCCATTCACTGGGTTATGGTCTAATTATGTTAACTAAAATTTTTTCATGGCAAAATGATTCAGGTATAAAATATGATTTAATAAGTATGCTTCTCTGATTTTCTCCTTAATAGTGTTTGAAACAAGAGGAAAGCCATCATAAACGCATAAGGCATCAAATAAGCAGAACGGATCATTATTAAATATGTGCTTTCAGGAAGGCAAATTTTATTTTTTTTATTTTTATTTTTTTGAGTTGGAGTCTCACGCTGTCACCCAGACTGGAGTGCAGTGGCCGCTCCTGGCCACCGCAGCCTCGACCTGCTGGGCTCCGGCGATCCTTCCGCCTCAGCCTTCCAAGTAGCTGGAACTACAGGCGCGCACTGCGACGCCCGGCCAATTTTTTGATTTATTGTAGAGATGAGATCTCGCCTGCCCAGGCAGGTCTCGAACCCACGGGCTCAGGCAATCCATTCACCTCAGCCTCCCAAGGCGCGGGATTAAAGGCTGAACCACTGAGCCCGGCTAGGAAGGCAAATTTTAAACAATTAACTCTTTCTAAATATATGTCTCAAAATACAAATATAAAAATATATTATATAATAATAAACGGCTTTGAAAATATATATTATTGGCTGCCTAGAAGCAAAACAAAAATAAAGAGAAATATTAGTGAATGAACTTTAAGCCAATATCAAAGTAACAGGAGATAGTGCCTCAGAGTAAAGTATGTCACACTGCAACCAGTTCTCCAAAAACATTCCATGCACAATAAAAAAGAGATTAAAACAGGAAATATAAACACATGCTTAAATGTTTAAAGTTGAAGAGAACAATTCATGAAATAAATATTGCATCGAGAGAAAGAAAGGGACAATTTCCATGAGTCAAACAGTAATGTAGAGATGCAAACTTTTCAAACCATGTGGGATTTTAAATATCTACTCCAATTCCCACAATTTCAGTATAATAAAATAGACACAGGAGAAATAAAAACTATAAGAAAATTATGGCTGGAAAAAATAGTCTTTTTTGTAATCTGAAAGATAATTTTAATAGAGATAGTAGGAAGTTACATTGACGATGTTTTCAGAGTTAACTTGAATACTTATCATGGTTTTATATTGCAAAGAAAACTGGAACTACGAAGACAGGAGTTCACGAATGAATTGGTGTGGCACACCTTAAAGTGGAAATATCTAAGAGATATGGATATAGAATAATTGTATTGTATAGGATAATTTTGATCATTTATTGAATGTAAGGCATCTGAAACAATGCATTGGTAAATTTTAGAAATACAAACAAAGCTTCAAGAAAAATTTCATATTGTAAAATATTAAAAAAAAACAAGTTAAAGGAAATTAGAACATTGACACAGGGTAGGTTTAATGGCACAAAATTAAATCAATGCTAAACTGGAGAACATCATGGGAGTACTAAAACCCAATATATTATAACAAAAAGTTAGAGGAGGAAGAAAAGAAAGATAAATTTTGAGGAATTAATGATTTAACTAATAAAAATAAGAAGCCAAATAATATTTTAAATGTCATAAAAAGGTAAGTCAGTTAATATTCTATTGTATTTCAGTCTCATCTAAAACCTGCATTTATTAAAATATCTACCTCTAGAAAGCATTTTGTAAGATTCCATATAGATGTAGAACTGCTAAGAGCACAGACATTGACCTTCCATATTTTTTTGCTACATGAGGGAGATGGAATATGTATAAATTACTTGAGTTCAAGGCTGATTATAGTCAAGAACTGTAATTCATATACAAATGAAATTTAAGGTAGATCTGAGGAAGAAAGAGTTTAATTGCCACTAGGCAGTATTTAGAGAAATGAATCTGGGGAGGAGAGATGGCATTTCAATGAAAAGAATATGCAGGGAATACATTTTAAATGAGGAACAGTTTAGTACAGACACATGGGAATTTAAGAATGTACAGACTCCACTACTGAGACTCAGCCATGCTTTTTGTAGAGTGGTAGTAAAATATGTGGTTGAGGCAGGTAGTAAGAATCCAATTGTGAAATGTACTGAATATCAGAAAGAGGTGTTTAAAACAAAAAATAATTTAAAATCCTTTCCACAAATAGCATAAGTAGAATAAGAAAGCAAAATAAACACACACACACACACACACACACACACACACACACACACACACACACTCTTAATAGCAGATATACGGTAGGTGAAGAAATACATAAATTCTATCAGTTTACTGAAAAGTGTAAATTGATTGAATTCTATTCTGTTTGGAATCACTGGTCCTCCATCTCCTCCCCTTACTTCTGAACCACTAAGTAGTCTAAGATTGCTATGGTGCTATGGTCAGCCCCAAAAAGTTATTATCAGATTAAGACTTGTTTCAAGAATGAAGCAGAAGGCAGAAACCATCATCAGTCAAAGAGGAATGGTAAAAGTTTTAATTAGAATTTCATAGTTAATGTATTTGAAACTTTCTAACAGGGAACAAACTTACTTGGAGAAATTCATCTAGCAATAACTGATCCCAGATGTATAGAGAATCACAGTAGCACCATAGCTTCTACATCTGTTAAGATTTGGGGTCAACTTAAGATCTAATGGGCTGGTTGGGTAAGAGATAGAATGGAATTTCCCTACATTGAAAAGTAAAGAATGACCTAAAATATATTTTACCTGTAAAATCACAAAAATTATTTTCAAGCTGTTAATATAAGCTGTAGTTAAATTTTGAGTTTTTATACCACAAAGAAAACAGGAAGTTTGTGAAAATAGGAGTTATGAATGCATTGGGGAGACACACCATGAGGAAGGTAATTTGACTATATTCTACATTAAGAGCCAATGATATACTATTTTAATTTCAATTATTTTATTGGCATATAATATTCGTATATATTTATGGAGTACATGTTATATTTTGATAAATGCATTTTTAAAAAGTTTACTAAGTGGAGGCATAAGATATATGTACTAGCAATATCAGTTGGTGATTTTTGACAGAATACTCTGCATAAAAAGCTCTACTTGAAGATGGGTGCAGATTTAGAAAGGACTAGATAAAAAGATGGTGTATATCAGAGTCCCTGGGTCTTCAGTGCCACTTTTGCTCATGCTCTCAATGTTTTATTTGGAAAATATGAGCACAGTGCTCAGAACATGAATTTATCAGGAATTCTCATCTCTTCTTACCAGGCAAGTTCATTATCATATCCTCTAACTCTTACAGTACTTTTATCACCCATAGAATGGTGTTTATTAAAGTATATTACAATTGTTTATTTGCTAACTTTTCTATCCCATTAGAATAAATTGTGAATTTTTGATGGCATGGAGAAATAATTATTCAACTTTTCATTACTCTTTCAATTCCACAATTATGTTAGTCTTAGACAATAGGAACATTCATTAAATGCTTTTTGAAGTAAAAATATCACAAAAATCCTAGTAAAACCTAAAATTTACATTTGAAAATTCTATAACATACTAAGAAAATACTTTAAAAGCTAATAAAAATAGTATTTATTAAGAAGAATAGTAAAAATTGAAGATCTCAAATTATAAAACAAAGTAGAAAGATTACAATGACATAAAAAATAATTTGCAACAAATAAGGAAATATTAAAATTGATGTCATCTGTTCATACTTTTTTTTTAAGTTTATAAACTGAGTGATATAGATATAATCAGTAAATTAAAAAGCTTTGCTATACATAGCAAACAAACACATATATATAAAATAGCAATCAAAATCCAATGTTTTAAAATGATAAATAACTTAAAGTATGTAATTATAAAATAAAATAAATTCTCTGAAATATATACTGCTGAAATGAGTCAGGAGATTTAGAAACAAAAATTAAAATGACTAGAAATAATCTTTCAACATAGTGAATTACTAATATTTTTTCTAAAATATACTTAGAAAAAAAGTTATATATGCCATAAAAAGACGGAAAGAAAAATGCAAAAACAATGAAATGTCTCTCTCACTGAAGGTGCAAAAGCAAACAAAATGAGAGTAGTGAAACCTCAAGCACAGACAAAATCAGAAAAAAAATATTGACTAGCTGTTGAGAAGAGAGGAGAATTTATGTCAATTATGGAATTTGATTGTGCTTTTTAATGAAGAAGTAAGTTCTTGAAAATAGTTTCTAGGGGAAACAATGTAAGATGATGACAGAAACGGTGGGAGTGTGAGAGTCTCTGCAAGGATGGGTGTCCATAGACTGTGTGTGTATGGCTGCACAGGAGAGTGAGCTAAATTCTGTCTGAGAGGAGACTTGGGATCAAGCCTCCGGGGCTCCCCTCTGAAGGCAGATATAATGCAGCACTGCTCTGAGATCAGAGTCTCTGGTGTACACGATCATTCACCATTCATGGGGGTCTCTCTCTGCCATTCTTGGAGGTCTCTTGAGAGGTGACAGCAGAGATCAGCTGTTCCTCAGCACCTGGCATCTGATCCACACCACCACCTGTGGCAGCCAGCCAAGTACTGACAGCAGAAACAGTGAAGAAGGTATGTAGAGGAAATCTAGAGCTGAGTCCTGCCGTTGGTGAGACGATGATAACTTCCCCCATTTTCTCTGTCCCAGTACTAGACAGAGGAAACTTCAGGAGCAGACACAGAGATACAGATACAGACATCTGATCTGAGTGAGGTACTTGGTAGCAGCAGCAAAAGACAAGTTGAGGTGAATCAGGATCTGATTCACCCTCCTTTCCCAGCAGCCTGTGGGGGAACTGACTCACACTGAAAGCAAACCAATCTGTCTGCACTGATTGGTATGAAGCATTGGAGACTGGAGCCTGTTCCCTACCACTGCAGCAGCCTAAAGCTGTGGCAATGCTTGGGACCCACCAGTAAAAAGAAAGAAAGGAAGAAAGAAAGAAAGAAAGAAAGAAAGAAAGAAAGAAAGAAAGAAGGAAGGAAGGAAGGAAGGAAGGAAGGAAGGAAGGAAGGAAGGAAGGAAAAGAAAGAGACCTGACGTTTCAGAAATGATCACAGGGGGGCTCTTTTTTTTTCCCTCCTGTTTTTGTTAATGTTTTTGTATTTGTTTTGTTTTTTTGTGTGTTGTTGTTTTCATCATTTTTTAGTTATTCTGTCTGTGTATGGATATTTTTGAGGGCAAGTGTGTCACCAAACTTTTTGTTTGTATGTTTGTTTTTGTTGTTGTTGTTGTTTCTTTTTTTATTCCTTAGTTGGCGTGCCTGTTATCCTTCTTCTTCTTCTCTCTTTTCATCTTCCTTTCACATTCATTCTTTCTTTCTCTGTTCTTTTTCTTTTTCTAATCTCATTTTGATTTCAGGGGGCATACACACACTCCTACTGCAAATACAGATTGTAAGGTGGAGGGAAGTAGGTTCTACAGGGCCTACACACCAGTCAGAAGATACTGTGATCTGCAGATAGCTTCTAAACCACAGTTCCCCATCACATTCAGAGAAACTACATGAGGAAGAATAGATAATTGAGAAAACAGGAGGGAAAGCTATCCCCCATTGCTAAGCAACAAAATTAAAGAAGGGGGGAAAAAGAGGAGTAAAACCATCACAAATGAAGAACCAAAGGAAGAACACAGGTCACATCCAGACTTCTGGGAAGTCAGCACCACAGAATACAGAATTTGGAAGTCAAATAATGAAGATTCCCCAGAATGACTGGTTTCAAATCACAAATCTAGATATCAAGATATTAATAGAGAGAATAAATAGAAATGAAGAGAGACAAGAGGAAAGACAAGAGGTAATAACTGGAATGATAGCAATGAAGAATACAGTAAATTAAATAAATAAAAAACTAACAAGCATGGAAAGCAGAATTACCCAAGCAGAAGAAAGAATCTCAGAACTTGAGAACTAAAATGTGAAACTAACCCACACTGTTCAAAATATAGAAAAGACCTTTAAAAAGATGGAACAATAAATGTGTGATCATATCAAGTACCCAAACCTATGCTAAACTGTCATTCTGATGGCAGATAGAGAAACAGAGACCACCCTAGAACAAACATTCCATGAAGTTTTACAAGAAAACTTCCCTCATACCAATAGAGATGTGATCATTCAAACAAAAGAGATTCAGAGAACTCCTATGAGACATCAAATGAGAATACCAACTCCTAGACACATAGAAATTCACTTATACAAAGTATGTATAAAAGAAAAAATCCTAAAGGCAGTGAAAGAGAAAGTTCAGGCTACCTACCAGGGAAGACTAATTAGAATAGCGGCAGACTTTTCTGCAGAAAAATTACAGGCTAGAAGATATTGGAATCCAACATTCAAGGTTTTCAGACATAAACAATTCCAACCAAGAATTTCCTACCCAGCTAAGCTACGCTAAGCTTCATCAGCAATGGAGAATTAAATTCCTTCATAAACATTCAATCCCTAGGAGTTTATACTGCCTCTAGACCAGCTCTACAAGAAGTGCTTACAAAAATATTGAGCACAGAAGAAAGAATAAAAGGAATGACCACATTCTTCCCAAGAAAGCAGAAAAAAGTTGAAAACACACATATATATCAATGCCAAAATCAAAAGAAAATCAATGAACCAACCAACAAACAACAACAAATTCTATAAAAATTCTCACATCTCAATAATTAGTTTGAAGATGAATGGACTAAATGCACCACTGAAAAGACAAAATGTCAAACAGGATTTTTTAAAAAGTGATGCAACAATATGCTGTCTTCAAGAGATTCACTTCAACAGAATGGACACTCACAGATACAAAGTTAGCAGATGGAAAACAAATTTTCAGGTGAACAGGACACAAAAGAAAGCAGGAGTTGTGATCTTACTATAAGACAAAATATCCTTTAAGCTATCAAAAATTTTTAAAAAGATACAGAAGCTTACTACATAATGGTAAAAAAGTTTAATCCATCAAGAAACAAATATTCATCCTAAACATATATGCACCCAGCATAGGATCACCAACTTTTATAAATAAGCTTCCAAGTAAGCTAAAAAAAAGATATTAACTCTAATACTATCATAACCAGGAACTCAAATACCTCACTAACAACACTAAATAGATCATCAAGGCAAAAAATTAACAAAGAGATTTAGAACCTCACTTTGACACTTAACCAAATGAACTTAATAGAAACCTAAAGACACTCCACCCAACAACCATGGAATATACATTCTACTCATCACCACATGGAACATATTCCAAGATCAATCACATCCTTGGCCATAAATCAAGCATTAAAAAAAAATTCCCTAAGATCAAAGTACTGTCATGTGCCTTCTCAGAATAGAGTGGACTAAAAATAAATATCAACACCAACAAAGCTCCCTCCAAACCCACAAAGACATAGACACTCAACAGGATGATACTGAGCAATTCCTAGGTCAACACAAAATTCAAAGGAGAAATTATAAGATTTCTTGAAACAAATAACAATAAAGACATATCTTACCAAAACCTCTGTGATACCATGAAATCAGTACTGAGAGGGGAATTCATTTCTTTATGAATACACATCAAGAAAATGGAGCAATCACAAGTTAACAGCCTAGCAAGTCACCCAAAGGAGCTGGAAAGACAAGACCATCAAGACCCTAACTTCCGCAGAAGAATCCAGATCACCACAATAAAAGCCCAAATACAGGACGTAGAAGACAAAAATATCATAGGAAAAAAACAACAAAACAAAAAGCTGGCTCTTTGGAAGGATAAACAAGATTGATGGAACTCTAGCCGATTTACTAAGAAGACAGAGAGAAAAAGCCCAAATAAACACAATCAGAAATGTAAAAGATCAAATCACAACAGACCCGAAGAAAGACAAAAAATTATCAGAACTTACTATGGAGGACTTTCTGACATTCAATCTTCCAAGGTTGAAACAAGAAGAAATTAAGACATTAAATAGCCCAGGAAATTAACTCCATCATAAGAAAACTACCTACAAAAAAATGTCCTGGACTGGACAGTTTTCTAGAGTAGTTCTATAAAATATACAAGGAGGAACTGATACCAATCCTATTGAAAGTATTCCAAGCAATTGAGAAAGATGGATTTCTTACCAATTCATTTTATGAGGCTAATATCACACTGATACCCAAACTGAGAAAAGATTCAATAAAGAAAAAGAGCCACAGGCCATTATCACTGACAAAATTACTCAACAAAATTCTAGCCAGTTGGATCCATCAACACATCTCAAAAATCATTCACCATGATCAAGTAAACTTTATCCCAAGGATGCAGTATTGGTTAAACATGCATAAGACTATAAATGTAATTAAATACATCAACAGAAGTAAAAATAGGAATCACATGATTATATCATTAGACACTGAAAAAGCTTTCGATAAAGTCCAGAATCACTTCTTGATAAAAACCCTTGAACACCAAGGCAAAAGAAGACATACAAGCAGCCAACAGAGACATAAAAAAAGCTCAGACGCACTAATCTTCAAAGACTTGCAAATTAAAACCACTCTGAAATACCACCTTACTGTAGTCAGGATAGCCATCATCAATAACTCATAAAACAGCAGATGCTGGAGACGATGCAGGAAAAAGGGAACACTTCTACATTGTTGGTGGGAGTATGAACTAGTACAATCTCTGTGGAAAACAGTGTGGAAATTCCTAAAAGATCTAAAAATTGACCTTCCATATGACCCAGCAATCCCCCTTCTGGGAATACACCCAGAGGAAATCAAATCACTCTATGCAAAGGATACCTGCACACGAATGTTTATTGAAGCATTAATCACAATAGCAAAAACATGGAACCCACCATGCTGCCCTTCAAAAGTGGACAGGATAAAAAATATGTGGTACATATAAATGATGGAATATTACATAGCCATAAAGGACAAAATCATGAACTTCACAGCAACTTGGATGGATTTAGAGTCTATAATACTCAGTGATCCATCACAGAAACAAAGAATTGAGTACCACATGTTCTCACTCATAAGAAGACCTTGAACAATTATCAAAAAGGGTTTGGCAGTAGTGGGAAACTTCCTGGGGGCTTTCACCTAATCAATAAGGGTACCTGATCTCAACCAGATGAAATGGGGACCAAAGTGAGGGCCAAACTTTACCTGTACAGTGACCATTTGTATATCTAATCCTGAATTGTACCCCACATCCTTAAAATTTTTAAAAAAATTTTAATTAAAAAAGAGAAAAGTCTAATATTTTCATTTACAATTTTATACAAAAAATTAAGAAAATTCTTAGCATATAGGTTGAACTAAAAATAAAATAAAATGGTATGATATATAAAGTGAGAATGTGTGTTATAATATGAAGATTTTTTAATAAAAACTAGCAAACCACTTAAAATATTATTCACAAAAATAAATACAAACAATATTATAAAATGTCCTACTTGATGCAAAATATAATTAGAAACATACACAAAATATATGTAAGAAAATAATTTAAAGAAATTTGCTTTTCATACTCCAAATTTCTAAGACCAAAAGAAAATATATTTATTAATGAATCCAAAGCTAAAATACTGGCAAAGAGAATTCAGTCACACATGAAAGGATTTGTCAACTAATGTTAAGTAGGGTTTATCCTATGATTTCAGGTCTGGTCACTACACAAGTGAAATGATTAATGTACATCATCATTTTAACAGAAAAAATAGAACAAATATCTAGTTAGCCATATAAACCGAATAACTAGTCAATGAAGTTTAATATTTTAATTAAAACTCTAAAAAGTTATAAAGACCATCTTTTAACTTTTTTCTATCAGAAAGAATATCTATTTAAACAAGCCTAATAAATGCTAGTATTGATTTACAAAGCCAATTACTTAGGTTTAAGGTGTAATTATGCACTTTGTTTAAGAGTTGGCTTACTTACAGAGAAAATCATCTACCTCAGGCCTTATCTTCAATAGCATGTTCTTCAAATGCATACAAAAAAGATAATTTTAAACCTGAATTGTCTTATTCAATACTTGAAAAACACGTTTCTTTTTATTACTTTAATAAACTTTTGAATAAATTGAAGTGTGTTTAAATATTTTCAAATAAGTAACAGTGGTTATAATAGTTGCAATAATCATTATTAGTGACAATATTCAAAAAGTGCTTTCTTACATTAACCCACTTGGTCTGCCAATTCTTTGAAGTCTACAGAAAATATGAGATGAGGAAACTAAGCCTAAAACAAACACTGCACTCAAGACCACCTGACCAGTAAGGATATGGCTGGTAGAACTCATGTTCTTCCTACCAGATTACTGATTCAAAATAAACATGATAAATATTTCCAAATTAATTTGATGGCATGAATATTACCTGGACATATGTACTGAAGGGGCTTCATGATAAACAGTTATTTCTGATAGCAAGGGTCATTTGCCAGGGTGGGGCACTTCTTTGGGTTCTCACTGTGATGATAATGCAGGAGGTGATATTTTGAACTAAGGGAATTTAATATAGATTGTTTAAGTAATAGCAACTAAGTTATATATTCAAAAGTGAAGGCAGCAAAGATGATTCATACTTTTACATACTGGGTGGACGTACAATGTTTTTACAAATCATTTCCTAGGACATAACGGATATCGAAATAGATATTAGTAGCCACCAATGATGGAGTTATCAATATTTGAGTGTACAATAACTGAAAGATTTGGACTGTATGTTGATTTCTATGAGAGCACAAGTTTGACCTAAACTTAATTAATAAATTCAATGTACTATAGTTCAATAATGTTTCCAAATACTGAGCAACTACTCTGTTTATAAGGTACTGAGTTAGGGATGTACGTCACATGCTGGGCGATTTTAAGACTTTTGAAATATTTCTTTTTACTTATTGAGTTATGAGGTAAAGGAATATGTTTATTTCTTTTACATTTCTAAGAAACAAGTTCAAACAGAATGTTTTTCATGAAGTTTTGGCTATTTAAAATAACAAATGATATAAATAAATATAAAATAAGAACTTGTATACACACATATTAGTTATTCTCTTCTACTTCTTTTATCTTATAATGAGAAAAAAATACTCTATCCAGAAGCATTAAACACAGTGTCTAACTATAATATCATAACACCTAAGTTTTTCCCACAAGACACATTTTTCACAGCAAACTATAACTTCATAAATGATTCTACAAAGCATGTCCAAACATCATCTCAAGGCTGCCTCTCTGGCACCATAATAAGCCTGACCTTTCTAAATTGCCACCCCTGACTTGTCCTGTTCCTACTGCTTTCCTTTCATCCTGCCACATGTAAAATAAATTGCTATATGCTCAGAAAAACTCATTCCAGGAACAGGAATAGCTCTATACATGTGAAAGAATTCAGAATTCATCTCAATCTATGGATTTATTTTTCTCTCTAAAAATCTGTGAATGCCTGTTTAGGGTCATAAAAAGAGCACAAGTTTTGATTTAGGCAGGTCTGATTTGAAACTAATGATGGATATGGTATTTTATTTTGCCATAGTAACCTTCTTTATATGTATATGTATCCCATAACATCATGATGTATATCTTAAATATATACAATCATTTTTTTTTAAAAAAGAAACTGATTTTCTTCACTTGGTAGCTTTCTAAGTTGTTTCCTCC
This sequence comes from Carlito syrichta, assembly GCF_000164805.1. Lineage (NCBI taxonomy): Eukaryota > Metazoa > Chordata > Mammalia > Primates > Tarsiidae > Carlito > Carlito syrichta. Next base: position 744,022 of record NW_007259445.1, read on the forward strand.
AATTTAAAAGAAGCTAAGTATTCTTATCATTCAAGGTTTGAGTGATAGGTTTGAGGTGCTGTGGACTTATAGTACACACTTACAGTCCACAGCACTGTGATCGGTATAATGCAGGTGGCAATGAATATTAGTTTATCTTCCTGTCATGAAGATGAGAAAAGAAACGAAGAAGCAAAAGAATTAAATATGCCTAATGAGTTATCTTACTGAGAGATGTGTTTTCACAAGTTCTTTGATGAAAAATTAACTATTATAAAGAGTGATATAAAATATAGGAGACAGATTTCCTAAAGTTGTGCTTAAATATACTATTAATAAGAATATATATACTTCTTGTGTTACATTGTGCTTTTTCATTATTGATGAAATTTTGTTGACTGCGTTTGTTGGGGCTTAGAAAGTGATACCCCAAAAGATTGGTGCTTTGGCATGCTGAACGCTTTAAACTAAAATAAGGCTTTAGAAATAAGCCTCAGAACCAAGGTCTCTCTCATTTTTCCCACTGCTCCCCCACCCCACCCCTTGTCTCTCTGAGTCTCTTTTTCCAAACAGAGGGAGAGACTCTGAGATGTTCTTATCTGAAAATAAATGCAATCGTTTTCAGGTCCTTTCCAAAGAATCTAACTGAATAACCAGGAAAGATTAACCACTGGAGAAGAGGAGAATAAAATCACACCCAGACAGAATTGTTTCTATTCTTCTGAAGGCAGCTTTGAGGGGTTACTAGGAGCTTTTATCGGCACTTGAATACAACCTTTGTTCGCAGTGAAGTTCTTCCCCTTACCTTCCTGCAAACTCTCCTAGAACTCAGAGGAATTTTGTCCAGGCCATTGTTCTTTGACCTCTTAAGTTTCCCCGTGAAAATAATCTAATACCCCTAAAATTAACTACAGACCTTCATTTCCCTCTCCTCCATAAAGAGGGTATTTAAACCACAACTATCTGGCCTTTCTTTGACTTTCATATTTGTGGAATTCCCATGTCCATAAGCATATAGTTAATTAACAATTGCATGATCTCACATAGCAATCATTTTTGACAAGTTATACAGTTTAAGTGGATTCTCTGAGATTCTCTTGTGTGCTAATAATAAATAAGCTAGCTTGAGAATCTTTTGATTGCATTTTAGGCATGCAATCCATGTTATGATAGTGTCATTATATGTAAATTGTCAATGATACTAAAAAATACAAATTGTAAAGAAGGAAAAAACAAAGAAAATTAAAAGACAGCACAGAGATACATTGTTTACAGTTGTTTCTTTTTTGTAATATAGCTTTGTGAAATGTAAAAAGATCACTTTCTTCTGTTATGTCTAGAAAAACAAGAATTTTAAACATGGACTTCGGGATACTGATGGAACCAAGTCAGCATGCATTGTAAATTACTGCGCATGCATTAGTATAAGATTTAAATAGTGAAGCTAATGCTATGTATTATGGGAAGTGTTGGAAATTCATCCTGGAACACAGAAATTCCTTTCATTAGTTGTAGCAAGTTAAGTGAAACAATGTATGTTACCCAGAGCCATTTTATCATCAGCTTCTAAATTTACTTCATTCACTGAAGTAATCCAAAACAAAGAAGATAGAAATTCACATAGATATTGAAATGTATGCTTTTTGTTTGTTTGTTTGTTTTAAATAAAGATGTGGGATACAATTCAGGGTTAGGTATACAAACGTCCATTATGCAGGTACCCTTGTTGAAGAGGAAATATATGGTTTTGATCTTACATTCATAAACAAGATTTTGAGGCTCAGCAATAGAAAAAAAACCTTAATATATGTTGTGTTAATAAACATTAAATCTGCTTTCTTATTCATTAAATCATTATTAGATTACCAAGACATTAGCTTTACAGAACATGAAAGAAAACTGGGAGATAGTTTGGCATTTGTGAAGAAGGGTATTGGTACAGACATCAGAAGAACATGAATCATCAAAGTAATATCCTTGGGAAGAATGAGAGAAATGCAGCATACATAATGAAATTTGTTGACTGCCTTAATCTTGCAGGTAGATCATTCTACTATACTCCTGAGTAGCAAAGTTGGCATTAATAAAATGCTAGTATCCCCCCTTATAACTACTCATATATCCTTCTATTGGTCTCATATTACAGATTAAAATCAAAACAAAACACAATATACGTATTGAAAAACTGTGTTTTACTAACATGTCTCCAACAATAAATAGAAAACTATATCTATAAATACTTTTAAATTATAAATTTAACATTTATAAACAGCTATAAATATATGTTCGTATTTATTTACTTATATGAAGTTATATTTAGTTAATTTTCTTGCTCTTTCCAGGTATTGATAAGTTAGATCGGGGCTTATCAGGAATCATGAAATATGGGGCAGGAATCTGATTTTAAATTGAAAGTATTGGAAGCCAGAAAGAAGTTCTGAGGCAGAAAACAACACTAAAAAGGGGGGGGGAAGGAAGGGTAAGAGCACAATTTGCTGATTACAAATGATTATATAATTGTACAAACACTATTATAGAAATACATGTGGGATCTTCATTAATACTGGATAACTAGTTAATATCAGTTGACTGAACAGATGGGAGTCAATAAACATTTTAATTGGAAATTACAAGAGAAAATTACTTTAAATTAGATCACAAAAATGATGCTTTTCATTGGAAAATTTCAAACAATAGCTATAGAATGTTATACTTACCTGTGATAGGGTAGCTATATATGTAAATAAAAGTGATATTAACTGCACTGATATTTACATGAGAAGAGAATCCCATAGAAGGACTAAACCGTTTTACAACAACCAGATTGCTATGATATTGTGTTAACAGGAAGCTTGCTTCAAATAGACTATGGCTTCCTATAGTATAGGAAATAAATCTAATTTCTATGTTCTCAAAGTCTAGGCAAGGACTTGACACATCCTGGCCCTAAATATATAATTGATGACTGAAGAAATATGTAGAAGAATTCTAGAACTGATAAATAAACCACTGACTGTGTTTGCAGAAATAAAATGTACCGGTCATTGCTTTCTTCACAACTTAAAGTATGTCAATGCCATGATATTTGCTTCAAAATAATACTATCCTAATAAAAAGCATAATAAGCTAAATTTGACTTTGACCCCCAAAAATGATAAAAACAATTAATTTAACAGTTACATGAAATAGCACATGATATAACTTGACATGCTTAGCATCTTCCAATTTCTTTTCAGGGTTTTGGAATTTGTTTTTGAAAGAATTACATAATTGGAATATAAAGTCTTTCTAAAATAGGAAATTTCTGATAATTTTTGTGAAGAAAAGTAAAATAAGTAATGATCTTCAAATTATTGAAAAATGACAGATTTTTGAGATCTTACACTTGGGTAATACTTTACAATTAAGTTCAAAATGTCATTTCTGATCATTATTAATTTCATTATTAATATACCAATCATTATTAATATATCAATGAACAGTGCCAAACTAAAGCAGTTATTAAAGATTTTCTTCCACTTTGCTAAAAAATTGATCTTAAGAGTTGCTGTTTGTCCTCCTTTAAAAAAGATTTGACAAATAAGAGAGTTTTCAAGAACTAGTAAAATTTAGAGATGAAAGGTTTTTTTTAAGTCATAAAAGGAGCATTGAACATGAATTCAATACAGGTAGAATATAGGTCTGCCAATATTTCTATTGCAAACTTCATTTAAGAGGGTTTATTCTCTCCATAATCTTAGAAACTAGGAAACTGAAAGTTAGCTTACAAATTAGTAGCCTGGATATGAATTTGTTTACGCAAAACATTGGATCAGTTCAGCTGCTTTGATTCAGACATCAGTCAAAAATCCTTAACTCCAGGTTTTTCCATATATGTGAACACTGAGAAAATATTTTGTCGAGTCCATAATTAGGTCACTTAGAGTATGAAGTCAATAAATTCAAGGTAGCCTGTCTTTTATCTCCAAAAGATTCAGTTGTATTTGTTTTGCCAGTTCTCCCAACTTTGATCCCTTATCTTGCAAATGCAGCCTTTGGCAACACAGAGCTCGATATTAGAAAATGCAGGTAGCTTAGCAAAAATTCATTACCAACGTTTGGGGGAGATTCAAATTATACTTCTGACAACAGATTCAGAAGAGCCATTACTCTATATGAAAATATAGCTTAAAACTAAAAACAAAATCACTTTTAAAAATTAAAAAGTAACTGAAGTTAAAGTGTCTTTCAAAAGTATCTTATGGTGTTTTAAGAGAATAAAAGAGTAGACTCATATTCCCTTCTCTATATTAAAATTACCCATAATAAAATACAGCTTAAAATTGTATTTTTGAATTATTAGCTGTTGATAAATTTTATTACGGATGTAATGAACACATGGGATTTTAAAAGAAAATGAAATTAAGAACACTTTTTTCTCAGATTTCTTTTAAATCAGACATAAGTCTAAACAAGCAAAGAAAGACATGTTCCCATAGAAAACAAAAATGCATATTTGAGAAATTATAATAATGTCAAACAAAAAACCACAGAGATAGTTAAATTAAGCAACAATAAATGAAGAAAAAAAGTAGCTGATAGAGAAGTGAACAAGCTCAAGAAGCAAGTTTTGATTATAAATCTGCTTCCCCTACCTCTCACTAAGGTCAGGAAAATGAAATGTCAAGTTAATTTAAATTTTCACAGACTGAAGTGAATTGTTACAACATTAGGATCAATTTTAAAAAGGAAAACCTGAATGATATTATTCAATTTTTAACAATAAATAAGATTTGTAACACGTAATTGTAGAAAACATACATAGAGACAAACTGTAGATGTACCTTTATCCATGACTTTTGACAACCTTGGAGAAATTGACATCTACTTGTTGTAACATTATATATTAATCTATTTAAAATAAGGGTGCCTTCTTAAATACATAAGTGTATTCTATGAATGCCATATATTAAGATATTATCAGAATACTTTATCTTTAAAATTAAAAAGGCAGGTTAAAATGACTTTTTGTAATACATACCCACAAAGAATAAAGCTTTAATAACAAACAGAGAAAAATGCTAGTTTATACTGGGAGGCCCTATAACTAAATATAAAGTTCAGACTGACAAAAGTAATAGTTACATATGAAAATACATAAAATCTATATAGAAAAAAATGTACTGCTAAATTTGAGCATTTAAGTATAACTTAATACATGCATTTTTTCCCTTTGTAGACTATAATATATAGTTAAATGCCCCCACTTAATTTGTAAGTCAATCTTTAGATTGCATGTTAAGGTTCACTTTCACCTATATTGTTATACTCATGTATCTGTACCCCTTTAGAGGACACTTCAGAAAGTACTGTTGTATGTCTGATCAAGATTTTGGAGTAGGCACAGGATCTCTCTCTTCAAGGAGCTTTACTTTCTAAACTAATTAAGTCTCACTTCATGTAGGTTAGCAACCAATAGAGAGGAAAGCACACTGGACAGGGAAAGATTACTTTGCTCTCTCTAGTTTGGCAAGTCACTCCATTTCTCTGGCCTGTCTTCTCTTTTAGTGAAAATGCACGGCTACACATGTACTTTTAACCAGGATGCATTTATGAAATGAAGTAGACTTTGTGGATGAAGCTTGGGTATGCAGATTTTTAATTAAAAAATATTCACTTACCCCACAAATAAATCTCATGTACATTCCCTGCCTAGTAAACATGAGACCAAATGGGTTGTAAAGGCTTTCACGTCCATAAAATTCTACAGAACTGAGTGGACAATTAAGCCTTGGAACAATTATATTTTCCAAGGATTATAATACTAGTAAACATTTTTTTGTACTTACAAATTATTTTATATGAGAAATTTATTGAATTCATCTGTATTCATAAGTTTTGTTTTACTCAAGAGCACTGTGTTAAGATCTAAGGGTTATAATTTTCAGTTCTGTTTTGTATCCAACGTGCTCGTTTTATATTCACTATACGTGACGTATTCACTATAGTGACGTGTTTGACTTATGTATTACTTATGCATTTATTTTGTTTAATATTGCTTACAAAAGTGGAAGATATATTTTATATCTATTGTGAAGAATCATTAAGAAAATAAATTTATATGGAAGATGTTAAAAATGAATACATGTTATTTTAACTATATGTTAAAAGTTATATATATGACTATTGACCTTAGGCTTTCTTTTAAATTAAGTTCTCAGGGTTTCAGATTTATGTTAAAAATGAAGAAACTTTAATTGGTAATTTAGTCATCTACTTTTTCTTAGATTTTTATGTCTATGAATTTATGAATCCTATTATCATTTCAGATTTTACTTAACCACTAGCTAACCATATTATCTGGGCAAGTCATTGCACCTCTCAGTACTCAGGAAAGTGAATTATTTGTAATGGAGATAATTATCTGTATGTAGGAGATAGTACCTATCTCACCAGATACTTGTTAGAATTCAAGATGGGATGATGAGAGAGGAAGCCACTGTTGGAGATGAATTGAATACCTTATTTAAAGGACTTAGCATAAAGATTCACACATAAAGAAGACACAATGAAGAATTTTATCCTAGTGCCATTTTCCAAAACATGATAATGCCTCATAACCTCTCTATTTACCAAGTACATCTAAGCATTCTGGAGTCAACCAGATGGACTTGCTGTATTACAGAAAACTATGAAACAAGGAGGCTCTGTTTTTTAAGTTATTTAGGATTCAATAAACCCACTTCTGTGGAATCTATTTTCATTTACAAGTTTCCTTTCAAAATAGTACTGGCTTATACTTTTAATGTCATGATTTTAAAATTCCTTACTATCATTTTAAGCAACATAGTTGTAAATATTCCTTTAAAATTGCCAACATAAGGCAAAGAAACACTTTATAATCCTAAACTTAGACTCAGCTTAATTTAAGGGAATCACTCTCATTACATTTTATAAATTAAATCATTTTCTGAACATTTCAATGCCTCAAACTTAGTAAAATTCATTCCTTTGCGAATTTTACTCCCATGTCTTAAAGAGCTTCTAAAAATATTCACATATGACTAAAATTCAAGATAACATTAACATATTGATGGTTCTTGCATTACTAATATTTATTAAAAGTTTTATTATTTCTATGGTAGAGCTTTAAATTATACCATTTTCTTATATAAATCATGTGAAAAAATATGGAAATATGTAATATAATCATGACCTAAATATAATAAAAAATAAAAAATCAGAACAGATTTTTAGATTCAAATGACTTTAAGAAAAAAATTGTGTACAGATTATAAGAAATTTGTTTTAAGTACTGCCTTTCTAATTTCTTTATGAGAGTTGAAAAATAGTCAATACAATAATTTTATTTATAGACTTGGAAAATCAGGAAATTGCTAAAGCAGTTATTTATTTGATGTACATTATATAGCATTCTTTGAGAACGTCTTCATTCTATAATTATCTCCTTTTGTCTTCTACCAAACAAGTAACTACATTTTTAAAATGTTACCACAAATTTTGTCTTCTACCAAACAAGTAACTACATTTTAAAAATGTTACCACAAATGTATAATCACTAATATTCTTGTGAAGTATTAATTGATATATGATACGTCAATATTAGCTTTTATTATTAACTGTCATTGTTGGTGCCATCATAGCTGACTTTTTAAATAAAATTGATAAGGTAGAGTAAAGAGAGTGTTGAACATGAACTTGAATGCCCAGCGATCTAGTCTCAGTTTTAGAGATAATCGTCTTTGAAAACCAGCAAAAATCACTTACTTTTTCTAGGTATGTGCACTTATTGTATAATACATCAGCAGTGAGTTAGCTGATATTTGAGGAACTAGGAATGTCATGATTCGTGGCAAGATGCATGAACAAATTCATGTTAGTACCTTAATCAGTCGGTATTGAAAGGAATCAATATCAGAATGCAAGGAATGAAGTCAGAACAGGAACAGGGGTAGCATTTTTTAGCTATGGATCTGCCTTGATTCACAGAGTCAGTGCCAGAAGTAAATGTGTAACGGTGATAAGCAGAAGTTTTGGAGTGTTTCTCAGATGTATAATAGCCTGGGAACATAGCCAAAGTGAAATAATAGCTAGTGAGAAGAGACTACACTTTTTATTTACTGTTAGGGAAAAGTCAAGGTGGTGGTGTAAGAGATAAGGCATGTGGGCGTTCATACTATCTTTGCACATGCAAGTTTATTTGAATAACACTGATGATAGCTACTAGTGCCAGGCACTGGACTAGGTCCATGACTATGCAATCTTCCTATATACCTGCTGATATTCTAATCTTTTTTTTTTTTTTAATACATAATGAAACTGAATCTTAGAAAAGTTGAATTGCTAGTCCAAAGATAATTGTTGGCAGAATCTTTTTTTCTCCTGACTTCAAGCCGTGCTCCTGCCTCGGCCTCCTAAAGTGCTGGGATTATAGGCATAAGACACTGCACCTGACCAAGAATCGTTATTCGACTTTCAGTTGCTCCACAGCCTCGTCCTTTTCACTTTACTGTGTGGTTCTTAAACTTAAGAGTGCATCAGAATTACCTGGAGGTGTGTTTAAAATGCCAATATCTGTACCTCACTCTGTCTGATTCAATAGAACTGGGCTGAAGACCTGAGATTTTGTATTGCTGAAGTGTCTAGAGCCTGCTGGTACTACCTGTTCAAGAACACTTTGACAAACCACTATAGTGAAAACATGTAAGGGTGGCACTATTCACAGTAGTAAAATCATGGAACTAACCTAAGTGCCACCAATAACTGACAAAGAAAATGTGATACACACAAGTGCACACACACCATGGAATACTACAAAGCCATAAAAGAAATGAAATCATGTCCTTTGCAGCAACATGGATGTAGCTGGAGATCATCATCCTAGTGAACTGACTCAGAAACAGAAAACCAAACACCCCGTGTGTTCTCACTCAGATGTGGGAGCTAAATGGACAGAAAGATGGAGTTAACAGACACCAGGGACACCAGTAAGACGGGAGGTCAAGAGAGGGATTAGGGTTCAGAAATTACCTGTGGGATAAAATGTTCATGATCTGGGGAATGGGCCATCTGAGTCCCAATCCCTACCTCTACACAATATGTCCATGTAATGAACATGCATGCGTACCTCTTGAAACAAACAAACAAGCCAATAGAACAATGGTGTGATCTCAAGTGCCATGTAATTACCATTGATATTCTTTTTTATACAACTACAAGGTATATGACATACACGTTAATCTTGTAAATGTAGACATTTTAGAGATTTCAAATCAGGTTGTGGGCATCAAGCCATCGTTACACAGAAAATATTAATCATTGAGAATCCTCGACGAGCACCCAAAGTAGCTTAGCAAAGGGCCTGATGACAAGAGATGCATTTTGTGGCTGTGTTATTGGAGCCTTAGGAGAAGAAGGGATGACCACAGCACTGAGGCAGTGAATGCTGGAACTTATTCAACAAATTGATTTTTCTCGGTGACATTTGTAAAAGTGTTGTTCCTGATGAGAATAGGAGTTTTACAAGGGCTTAATTCCAAGAAAATCTTGTGGTTATGAAGACAGGTACGTTTGGAAAATACCATGCATTTCCCACTTGCTCATTCTGAGAGCAGAAAGATGAATTGGTAATCATAGTGTCTGTTTCATCACCCTCCCCACACCTCATGCAAAATCTCAATTTGAACTTTCACTGTATCCCTGAATTACATACTCTTTTGGATTATTAATAAAGCGAGTTGAAGAAAGATACAGGAAAAAATAACTAAAGCTATGCTTTCATGTATATGTAGATAAAAAGATATGGTCTTAGATTTTATTTGTACCTTACACATCCTTTTCTTAATCTCTTCGTTTGCAACCATTTTGCTTCTAATCTCCTAAAAATTGGAATTCAAAGTACAAGATGGCATATTTTCTCAAATAGTCATGTTGCCTATAGAAACAGGTGCCTTACCAGGCAAATGCTCAGTGCTTTAAAGTGGTTTATCAAATGAGATAAAATATTGAAGTGTTTGATATCCTGAAGTCACTTCTGGAGGTCCTGATCCTTGATGAGTAAACAGAAGACAGTCACCTCTTGGGACACAAGGAGAAGTACATCTTCAGCTGAGACAAATGAAGTTTAGTTTCTTTCCCTTATTTACATTATTTGAGATCTTAGACAAGCATTTTAACATTGGAGTTTGTTTCCACAGGAGTACAAAGGCATTATTAACTGCTCTACCTCTCTTAACTTTTTTTTGTTTTATCGGATCTCACTTATGATAGAGTTTTGCTATATTTAGAACCATTTAGATGCCATTTGCTGCCAATTAATTTTATTCTTTTACTGTTCATCCAACATCAAGAGGACATGTATACTCCAAACCTACCCAGCTATCCCACAAATAGAAACGCTAATTAGTGTCATGAACAGTCATAACTACTAGAACTGGGCCTTTGCTCCTGGAGTACTTAATTTATTGAGTAACTCTACCCTTTTTCTCCTTGGAGGATCCCAAGGGAGCTGGCATCAGGTTTTCAAGATGCCGAAACCTGCTGCTTAATTATTTCTGCTCACACACTCGCCCAAGGAGGGCTTGACACAATGCCCCACTCCTCCCCGACTAGAAGATTCCGTTAAGTAAGGGGCTGCAAAATGACATTTCAGAAGGATTTAAGCCAGGGAACCGTCCAGGGGAAGGTCTCCGAATGCTGGGAACCGCTCAAGCCCTGTCAGAACAGGAAAGGGAGTGGACTCAGCTACTCCATGGTGCAGACTCCCCAAAGGCATCGCATTCAGGGAGCAGAGAGCCCACCTGCCTCATCCCTGGGTCTGTCTGTCTTAGGTCGTCCTGCCTCATTGCCATTCTGCAGTGCGCAGCTAGCCCCCCGCGTGCCCTCTTTGCAGCCCCCAACAGGCCTCTCCAGCAGGGCTGAGAGGAGACCACCTTGGCGATGCGCATGACCCTGGGCCGCTTCATTTCCTTTGCCATTGCCCCTGGAGTCCAACTAAGTCCTTGGGACAAGCAGGTGGGGAAGGGGGCCAGACAGGAGTCACACTTCCACTAGTTGTTTCCCCCATTGCCTTCCCCATGTCCCCGAGGGCCTCTCAGGGAAGTTGAGCGAGTGAGGACAGGGCTGCGGTCTGCCAGGGGAAAAGGGACTTTCTCCGTGCCTGCCGGGTCCTGAGACGCGGTGGTCGCGCGCCATCGACCATCTGGAGTCCGGGGAACATTCACACAGTCGCCCATCAGGCGCTTTCCCGAGGACACACTCACGCCTACCCTCGGGGCCTCCTGAAGGTTCCTGGGTGTCAATTCACCTCCTCCTTTCAGCAACACACACACACACACACACACACACACACACACACACACACACACACACACACACCAGGCACCAAGCCAAACTCCCTGTTTCAACCTTGGGAGGTTCATGAAAATTTGGGGAAGGCTGGCCTTCTAGAAGAAAGGAATAAATATTCCCAGAGGAGACAGATGGGAGAAGGAACACCTGTCCAAAAGTCGGCGGGCACAGGAATCCCTGACTCAAACACAAAGGCTCCTTTCAGCAGGTGGCTCCGTCCTGCCAACCTTGGGGGATGGGTCCTGCTGAAGGCGAAGACCCAGAGGTGGGTTTTTGTTCGCTGCCATTGTTTTGAAAAGACAGTAATTCACCCACCCCCACCTCCCTTTGTAAATCCCTCTCAAGATCGTCTAAACGTGTTAGGTAAGACTGCCGTTTCATAGGCAGGGAGTGAGGGTGTCAGTCCCTGCCGACACACCACACGTCGCCGCCACCCTGGCATGTGCAAAAGGCTCTCTCTCGTGGACCCAGCGACCCTTTCCATCAGGAACGACGTGGGGGTTGGGTGCGACCTCTACTCTTGCAGAAGAGCTCTGTGGCAGGAGTGGCGTCTCCTTGGGGTCCTGGAGCACGCGAAAACGCGGATCCTTCCCGAAGGCGGTGGTCTGGCCAGTCCCTGGACGCACACGGGTGGGGTGCGGGGCGCCGGCCCGGACTCCCACCTGCTGCCCGCCAAGGCCGTGCCCCCGGGACCTCCGCCGCACGGGGTGCGCTCCCCCAGGATCCTGGAGACGCGGCGTGGGAAAGCATCCCGCGGGTGTCTCCTTACGTGGGCGGGACGCCTGAGCACGACTTGGAGATTCACAGTTTCTATCTGAGTGAGACCTAAACAGACACGCTGCAGCGAGAGGCTGCGTTTCAGAGACCCCTGCCTGTGTGTGTGTGTGTGTGTGAGTGTGTGTGTGTGTGAGTGTGTGTGTGTGTGTGTGTGTGTGTGTGTGTGTTCGCGCGCGCGTTTCAGCTTGAGATAGTCAGGGATCAAGTCCAAGTAGGCCTTCCCTCACCCTCACCCTCAACCCCCATCTTCTAATTGGGTGCCCTCCACAGCCTCAGCTTTCAGAGGATGACAATGGAGGTGAGATGCCCAGGGAAGCTTGGTTCCCTTTTCAGCCCCGCCCCCGCGGGCAGCTCAGGCCTACCCCCACCGAAAACCACTTTATCTTCCTCTCTGAGGCGCTCCTTCGCGCCCAGTCTCTTTGTTATTGGTGTGGCACCCAGAGGTGAGATGGTGAAGGATGAAACGGGGGGCAGATGGTGGGATTCACGTGGCCCGAGACGTTCACGTGGAAAACTGCGCGCTGGGGACTTCCTGGACCCTCGGGCTAGTCTAGGTTAGGACCTGCATGCAAGACTTTTAGAAGGGCTCCCCAGTCTGAGCCTTTCGGTGGACCTGAGAGTCCAGGGGAGAAAAATAGTGTTGAAGATAAAAGCGGGCATAGACACTGGGCAAACAACGTTTAAGACGTTGCAGCAACCTCGGTTTTAGGAAAGCCTTGAGACTGAGGTGAAATTCAAGTAAAAGGAGGAAAGGAGAGTAAAAAAGCAACTGTCAAAATTAGCAACACCGGGAGATCCAGAGCAGCGGGTCTAAAGCATGCAGCTTGTGCAAGTTTCTCAGAATCTGGGGGGACACCGTTCCAAGTTGTAAAATGTAGGAGATGCCTTCCAAGTGCCAGGTGAGCTACAATGAAGAACTTTATTGACATTTAAAAAAATGTGCTAACGGTCTGTGGAATATTGATTTTGGGCAGGACCAGAGCAGACTGTGACAAGCTCCCCCTTCCCAATGTCCGCAAAGCTAAAATATACTCAGTGGAGACCGACTAGATCGATCTCAATTGAGGGAGCTGTGGATAGAGCGGATGGGGTCTCGTTGCCGGAGCCATTTAAAGCAAATTAACGCGCTTTTCTTTTCATGGGCGCGTCTTGTTGGGAATATACGGTAGGTGCGGGCAGTCGGGGCTGTAATTGCAGGCGGCGCGGTCCGCGATTTTCAGACTGGAAAGCTAGCCCAGCCTCGGAGCCTTCCCTCCCCATCCTCTGCCCCCCGAATGTGTTTTGGCTCAACAGGTGTCACACAAAAATTCGCACTTTAAGCCCCGGTCATCCTCTCGCAGGAGCCACCCCTGCGTGTCCCTGCCCGGCTGCGGCGGGCTCCCTGCACCTCCCCCGCGGGGCGCGCGTCCGGCGCGGCCTCAGGGCCCTCCATTAGCCACCACGTCCCAGCGGCGGGCGGACTGAGCACCCATGCGTGGCGCCTCATACGTCGGGCCGGCGACAAAAGACCCCTTGTAAGCAACGTGAGACGCGGGCTGTGCGTTGGGCAGTGCGGTTGCGCCCCTCGGGACGCGCGTTTTGGCTCAGGGCTGCTCCGAGGCGCGGCGGGAGGGGGGGGCGCGGGGGAGCCAACGCGAGCTTCAAGGAGCAGGTTGGGATTGCAAGGCGGTTGCTGCCACGGAGACCAGGGACGACTTCCTGGCATTTAGGGATGTCACTTAAAATTCGAGCCATGCCACCCACCACGGATGGTCCTAGTAGAGGGAGCGGTAACCTCTCCAGCTCCCTCCTTCCAAAACGTGAATTATAATTGCCACTGAATGCAAATGGGCCGCCTTCCGTGGGGGGACAGCCAGCTGCAAGCTGGACAATAAACTGTTTCATGGAGACGCGGCCCGATTGCGGTTCAGAGAGGCACTCCTTTACAAAGGAAGAAGCGTCCAGTTTGTGTTGACAGCCGTGGCGCGCCTGGGCCAAAACAGCCTCCCCCACCCGTCCACCCCCGCCCCCGACACGCAGACACCGGGATGTGAAACTAGCTTCGCCGAGAGCCACGTCCATCGCGTCTGTTCGGGCTGCCATGAGTATGGAGAGGGGATTGTTCACAAATGACGGCATGAGTCATAAACACCTCCTGAGTATTCTTTGCTGCAATTAATGGGCGGCGGGTGCTGGAGAAGTTGTGGAAGAGGCTGGGGTTCTATTTTCTCCCTGCGGACAGCTCTTCTGCCGACCATCCTGACTGTCCCTGGCCTTCCTGCTTAGGAATACATTTGACATGCCACCCACCCCCCTCCCCTTGTCTGTGCATGTGACACTCGCTCTACCTGTCTGCACGCTGAGACTTGCTGGGGATTTTCTTCTTGGTCGTCAGCTAATGACTTTCCTCCTACCTTCATTCTTCCCCTGAGGTGAATCTTTACACTTGGTGGCGTCTCAGACCCTTTTCAAGCCTCATTTTTGACCCACCCCCTACCACAGGACCTAGGGAAGCTCCCCTGCATATAATTTCATCTCACAGAAACCCACGTATAAATAATTTACATATGCACGCAGACATCCCTGTTGGCTGGCAAGACTTGGAGGATCCCTGTGCCCCAGTGCCTTGAAAACCAACACATTCCTGGCACGTCGTTAACTTTCTTCGCCAAAAGGGTTAAAAAAGCACCGACACTGGAGTCTTCAATATGAACATTCCACCCAGAGCATCAAACCCTACCGATTTGACAACAAATCAAAGGTGAATCCTCACTGCCAAAAAAAGTCTTTGCAGAGGAATTCTGCCTTGGACATCCACTAGTTAGAGGCTGTACTAACCAACTCACGTATTCGTTTGAGCATACTGCAAGAATATTTATTGAGCCCAAGCTCAATCACCGCATTGAACGCCAAATCTGGCAAGCAAAATGCATTTCCTATCCGAGGGTGGGGGGAAAAAGAGCCGTGAATCAACTCCTTCTTCAGTATTACCCACGATTATTTTCTCGGTGCAAATTGCAAAGTGAGCCGCCAGCCTCTCTCTCCTGCTACCCGTCAGCCCACCTCCATGCGAAGCGGAGGGGACCCCCTCCCCAAAAAAGCAGACCTACCTTTCACACAAGACACCGTCAATAAAAAGACGAGATTCCAAAACGTAAATCCACTTTGAATCCCCATTTTTTTCTTCCTCAGGAGGAAGTCGAGTCGGCCACATTTAGCGCATCTTCGCGTGCCAGGCTCCCGGGGTCTGGATTCCTTCGCTCGGCTGTCTCCTCTGCGGATCCCTTTCATATTATCCGCGAGCTCCGTCTGCCTGCTGCTCAGCCCGGCGCAGTGGAGTTGTTGCTGTTGTCGGTGCGCGGTCACAGCTCGGAGTGAATGGTGTTTCTGGGATACCACAGCAACCTTGACGAGGACTCAACCATCTCTCCAACGGGGGCACAAAGTCTCTGCTACTCTGGATTCTGTCTTTTCCTGCGCGTTTTTCCTCCCCCTCCACCAAAATCCACCCCGATTCTAGCTCCTTATAGCAACCACCAGAAACCACTAGTGAGCCTCTTAAAGCCCAGTTCTGCTCGCTGGTAAACTCCCCACAATATTTGGAATTAAGGGGCTTGTTTTCTTCTCCCCCTCCCTCGAATAGATCAATTCTGCTTGTAAAAGCAGCCCAAGAAATATGATATTAGTGAGCTCTCCATTGCAGCCTGCGAATACAGAAGCGTGTCAGAGGAATATTTTAATTGGAGGATCCGTGTTGCTTTTGGGGAAACCGGGATGCTAATGGATCGGGCTCCATCGATGCCCACGTCGTTATAATGGGACATGTGTTACTACGGTAGTTGCAGCATATTTTAGGCAGGCTTCTCGCATTTATTATCCTATGATTTAATTGGAAAGGGCAGTCACAGAGAAGAATTTATTTGCACACATGTATTTACATATTCAAATACCTACGTGTAAATCCGTAACCTTTTTTTTTTTTTTAAGTGATTCCGTAAACGGATTTCATCCGTGGCCCGGGCGGGGGTGGGGTGGGGAAAGAAGTCAGTGTCATTTCCCCAAATAGTTCGCCCTTTCATCCTTCCAACCCCCTTTTCAGTTGGTGAGAGCTGCAGCTCCACTACTTTATCCGTGGCAGTTATCTAGAACGGATCCATTTGTCTTAATTCTGAATCGGCCCCAAATATGTAAATGGGAGGTTTCTTTCAAAACGAAAAATGTATGTATCTATACATCTGGATTTGGCAAACCCTAATACCACGCAAGGGTTAAGATCGTGCAAGGGAAGAGTTCTTGTGCCATCTACTGGCCGTCTTCATGCCACCCGCTCCTCCTTCCCCTCCACAAGGAACCCCATTTCTCCCATCCCGTGGTGGAGGGGAGCGGCGTCTCCCAGACCAGCGAGGTGTGCCTCTGTGTGTCAGTTTCTCGGTCTTTCTCGACACCCTCCTGGCTCAGATCCTTCCACGAGCGAGTTCCGTAGACCAGGAGAGACCGGTTGGTGATCTGACCTTTCCGGGAATCTGGCCCCAACTCAGGAGGGGGGAGTGCCGCGACGCGAGTCCTGGAACAGCTGATTGCCGCTGCCTGTGGCTCTAATTGCACGGCTGAGGCTGCGGGGGGAGGGGTGAGCGTCCATCTAAGGGCTTAGTCCAGGGGACGCCCAACTTAAGTTTGCAGCTTCCCACACTGTGCACAAATAATGGGTCCCGTCCCGTCCACCCGCCAATGACCCAGCCCAGCTTTTGTCCCTGGGCTCGCCTCGGAGCTGCTCGCTCTGTGGAGCCAGGCGACTGCATCTGGAGGGAGTTCCGCCCTGGAAAGTGGGTGCATCGTGAGCGTCCACAGCCTTGAGTGGCGAGTGGGTTCAGTCTGCAGGCGTAGGAAGGATTCTGAGCTTCCTGGGTACGTGCATTGTGTGTGGGTCTGTGATTCTCCCAGTGCGTGTGCGTGTGTGGATGTGTGTGTATGCGTGCACGCACAAGCATACGCGCTGTAGTGAGGGGTAAGGGTGGTGCGTGTTGGTGGGAGGTGATTTTTTTTTTATGCGTGGGTATTTTTCCAAGTATGTTTTTGCAGTCCATATGCGTGTGCATGTGTGTGCGTGTGTTTATGTTTCAGAGACAGATTTCTCTCCTGGGTAGGGAGCTGTAGCAATAGATAAAAGCTGTAGACGTCCAACTGACCTTATTAAATTCAGAGGTACCGCGGTGGGACAGAATATTGTTCCTTCCCAGCAGTGCTCTCTTTCATTGTCTGCGTATGCAGCTTTCAAAGGGGAGTGGGTGACCAGGTTGGGACTAGACAAGAACTGGGAGGAACAACCCTGAAGACGTCATTAGCCGACTCAGCCCCCTGCCTGCGTCTCTGGCCTTGATTTCAGTCAAGATGTCAGCATGTGTTGCTGCTGCTGGGCTGGACAACCCACTAGATGCAAACAGGTCCTTGGTCTAACTGAGGATGCTCAGCAAAACCCTCCTTACCAAGTGTGCAGAGGTCAGTCCCTTCAGCTGTATTTACATTTTATTAAAAGAAAACAAAAATCTTGGGTTGATGTAATTCATTTGAACGCACAGCTACATATCCAGACAGGAAGACTAAACCCCAAAAAACTTTACTTCTCAAAAGTCAGGGGTATTGTAATAGTAATTATTGTGTACAAAATAAACTTTGAGTAGGGAACTATCAAAATGATTACTAAGATACCAATTCTGATATTTATTTTCAAGCATACTGCTAATCCTGTAATCCAATTATCTTTCTCTAAACAAATCTTGCCTATCATTTCAATGTGGTTGTAAAAAGATTTATCTGGAAGCTCATAATATATTGAACAATACTATAATCTCCACAGCTTACTGTAAATCAAAAACTATTTTTTACCTACATCTTTCAGCTTTTGAGACAAGATGGAAAATCATATTTACAGAAAAAGTTAAGGCACAGGAAGATAAAGTGGTTTATCCAAGGTCACCATTGAAAGCATTGTTATAGTCCAATGTGTTTAGTTCTGGATCACACTAGTCTTTCATGTTGAACAATCTCCTCTTCAAGGAAACATTTTCAAAGGAATTCTAGAAACATAAAATTTTCAGCCAAAATCCTGGATGAGGAATCTTTCAGTTTCTCCAGAAAGAAAAATATATTTTTTAAAAGTCTACATTTGAGAGCTCATCTATTGTAGCTGATCTGTAGGAAACCAATCCAATTGTACATAGATTTGTTGAAGACTATTAGAAAGAGAATACAGGGAAAAAAGGTTAACATAACAGCAAACTTTAAGTGCTTACAGTATATCAGGCATTGTGCTATGTTTACATAATACATCTCATTCAATCCTCACTACAACTTTCTGAGACAAACACTGCAATTATCCTAATTTTACAGATTAAAAAAAATACACAGTTAACTATCTTGTCTGAAGTATACATATAAGAAGGAATATAAATCCATGGTGTCAACATGCTTGCCTACTGTACTGCATCCTATGTTAGCTCCCAAAGATGCTTGTTTTAAACTAGTTATCTAGTAACCAGAAAGGGAAAAGATTGTTACAGTACATTTCTATATAATTATAGAAAAGCAATAATTTATCATGCATAAGTGATGCAACTTTATAATATACGTACACATATAATGAATAACTTTTTTCTTTTTATATCAATGTTCTTATTTTTTTCTTTTTACTTCTTGCAGCCCATTGATCTTCTCACATACAGGTCATAGATAAAAGTGACTTGGCAAGCTTCATCAAGATCATCACAGTGATTAAGTACCCTTAAGAGCTTTTTAAAAGGTCAGATCAGAAATGAACTGGTTCTTTAAAATGGAAGCACCAGATTTCTTTTTCTTTGTAGTTCCTCCCCCAAATACCTAACGTTGATGTTGAAACAGGGCTGAATTGGTACTAAAAGAGAAAATAAGCTCCTTTCCAAAAATTGCCCCCTGGTAAACTAGCACCTCAGCATTTATCTATGCATTATCAAATAAATAAATAATAAAAACAAAATGAGTGCACTGAGAAAAGACAATATAAAAACTTGGGAGGGGAGTGTGAACTTTGGGAAGATACACATATGCTTTTTACAGAGTTATAAACTTAAAAAGTGTTTTTCTCAATTTATGTGATGGATATGCATGTTTACATGAGGATTATGACTCAAGTGAAATATTTACTTTGTTATGGAAATGTCCTTTCCTATTAAAACTAAATATACATTGACCATAGATATATACTTTTTAATTAAAAGACGAGCTCAAACCTGTGACTCTGAAGGAAAAAAAGGTAGTTTGATTAAGATTGAAATGTTAATGATTTACAAATAACCAAGCAGGCATTTCCCTTCTTGTTGGCAATCTTTCTACAGAATTCACTGCCAGGAAAGTAGGGGATAAAGAGAAACTCATTTTTCTATGAATGCACATTCTTGGATCAGTCATGTCTGACCTCTCCAGTTCCTGGGAAATAGAACAATTGAATTTAAATGTTGAATAATGAAGAAATTCTAATTTAAGTCTATGGATTTCTTTGATTTGTAATGTTTTCTATTTGATGGAGGACAAAGAAAGGTAAGAGACCAAATATTCACTATAGAGTAACTTAAAGCAATCTTATTTAAGAAACTAAATTATTAGGGGGATAGAAGTATCTGTCCTTCCTGCTATAATTAGGAAACATTGTTGAGAAGTGGAGACAAGCCTCTTGGAAGAGTTCCTAAGTGTGCCTTCCTAGGAATTCATTCCTCTTAAGTTCTGACATCTCTTGCAATTTCATTAGTACTTAGGTTTAACAGGCATTTCAGTATTTTTAAGCTTTTAACCACATTAAAAAATCAGAGACTGAAGTTCATATGTCACATAAGGCAGTAATATTGTATTATAAGAACAGGAGACCAAAAAATCTTAAAACTGATGGCAGTATCTATTGCTCTATCCATACAGACAAACATACTTAGACTACGAAACCTTATTTTTGTCATGAGCCAGAAATCTAATAATTTAATCCCTTTACATTCAAATTTTCTCACTCACTGCCTTCTTAAATGTGGAAAGATTGATAATATACCACATGTACATAGTTTGATATAAGCTGTATATGAGCTCTGTTTTCTGAAAGGGAGCCATGGTGAGTAGTTGGAGGACATTTGGGTAATGACTTTGAAAGAAAAGAGATAAGAATAGAGAGGTTCTTTAAAGGCTTCTCTGTCTTGAATGTGTTTCACTCTCTTTCTCAACTGGGACTGATGGTACATAACTTGTCTATGCATAGAAGAATATAAATTAAAAGTTAAGGAAGGGGTAGCTTTGCTAAATAACTGGTTAATCCACGTCTCTGTTTTTGCATCAGTATAAAATTGGGTATCTGAATAAACTTCACCTCCTGTGTAACATATCTTTTTTATCACCATTTATTTGACTCTAATACTCTGTATAGTTATGTAGTATCAGTTTTGAATGTTCTTGAGAATACATAAATATTTAGAGACCATAAATTAAAAATGTGGATTTTACAAAACATTTAACCTATCAGAATTGCTATAAAAGTGCAGTGCATGGGTGTGGTAGTGTGCCCCTGTAGTTCCGGCTACTTGGAAGGCTGAGGCAGAAGGCACGCCAGAGCCCAGCAGGTCAATGTGCCTGAGTGTGCCACTGCACTCCAGCGTGGGCGACAGAGTGAGACTCTAACTCAAAAAAATAAAATAAAATGCAGTATATATTTTATTTCATAACCTGAATTGTCTCCTAATTAGTTCATTTTCACCTTTAAAAAAATTAGTATTCTGATTTATCTACATATTCTCTGCTAACTTTAAACATGATTATTATTTCTTGAGATGAATGCATATTTGCAAATATTCAGAGTACAGTAAAATCATTAATGCATTTTATTTTGAGGATTTTTTGTCTGTCATATATTAGATAGTATGTGTAAGACCATCTTTATATTTTGTTTCATTCATCTACTTAATAATCAGCTTTTAAGAATTTTATTAATTGAGAAATCTAAACATCTACAGCAAACAATTTTACAACTGAAAGTCAATTCTAGAAAGGTATGACCATTTGCTTTTAAATTACATTTTACCATAATCCCAGAAGTGCAGCAAAACACTGCCCACAGGTAGAAGGCAAACACATCTCAGCTGTGCTTGGAATTTCCTTTCACATGATAGTAAACTGCTTTGCAGGTGGTAAGGTGGAATTTATCAACTTTTTATAACTTTTAATATTAAGTTAGCTAAAAGTTAATTGAAAAATATTTAGCTAATTAATATTTCCTTAATATTTATAAGGTATCAAATGAGAGGAATTATTGGAAATATTATTGTTAGATGCTTTACAAATTTAATGAATATAATTCACAGATATGTATACATGTACTAGTGTTTGAACCACATTCATGTTTCTTACTGCACAATTTGACCTAATTTTTAACTTCCCAAATGATTACTAACTCTGTCAGTTAATTGTTTTTCAAATATATTTGAAAATTGCTAAATATTGAACTATTTCCCAGAATAAGAGCACAGGAAACCAAACAAAATAGGCATTCTTTTTCGGAAAGAAAGATAACAGTGACCTTGACTTAGAATGATCATTTTGACCACAAAAGGAAAGAAAATCAATGCAGCTGAGTCTGGTTTGGCTACATATAATCCAATTTGGATTGTAAGTACAAATATCTGTTCCATCTGGCCAGGGATCAATTTCATCTTTACTCTTTGTATAGCAGATATCATTTTCATCTGTGTGTTCTTTCATTTATGAAAGAAACAATTTTGAGCTCCTATTGCAAGGAAACAAAACCAGGAATTATACATTACTGTATCATCAAGGAGCTTATAATGTAATAGAATGCATAGAAAATATTTACATGTAACAATAGTGAATGTCAGTATAGTGTAACTAACTTACAAGAGATTCCTAAAATGCCAAGATGGTAGGAAATTATTTAGAGCTGAGGAATTGAAAAAAAATTCATGGAAGAGGTATACATTCCAGAATAATCTGGGGATGCTTAACAGGAAAAATCTTGATGGGGAAGTTGTCTTCCAGAAATGATATAACTAAAGTTAGGAAAGCAATGCATACATTTAAGATGTAGTCAATTAGGCTGTGAAGCTTTTAGAAAAGACATGACAAATGAGGCTAAAAAGATAAAGTTAGCCAGGGAGATGTGGGAGTTGAGAGACAATGAGAGTTCTTGCCAGCATTTTCTACTTTTTCTTCATTTTCTTTTTTTAAGAGTTAGGCCATAATGACTGGTCAATTCACATAAACCTCCAGTGGTACATTTTGAACAACTCAACCAATGAATTGTTTCACTGAAAAAACAAATCAATTTGTTGTTTCAATATTTTGTGTGTGGTGGTTTATAAAAAGAATTAATCACACCCTTCAAGCCAATTGAGATCATCAAGTATTATCATAAACATACTCAATGGGGGAAAAAAATTAAATGATTCTAAATCAGTAGTTAGATTTAGAATTTTTCCCCTTTGGCTATCAAAAGTGATACTATGAACACATGCTACATTTACAAATTCATCCAGAACTTTTACCTATCTGTTAAATAAGTATCAGTCTGAATTTTGGAGATTTTCCATGTCTAGAGTAGGTATGAATGGTACTAGAGAAGTATCTAATGCATGACATAAGATTTTTTTCATGGCTACGATATCACGCATCTCTAGGGAAGTTAAACTATCCAGCAACTATAATGTGATCGTCACTCAATTTGACTGCTTTAATTTTTTAAAATTTCCTTTTTCTGAGACAAAAAAAGAATCTTGATTCTTATTTTTACCAATTGCCTTCAGACTTTTCTAAATCAAAAAACAATGTGCACAGATGAGGGCGGAGGGGACACTTAAAGCCCAGACTTCTTTGCCACTATACAATGCATCCATGTAAACAGAAATCGTTTGTGTCCATTAAAGCCATTGACATAAAAATTTTAAAGACCCACAAAATGTAATAAAAGCAAACAACAACAGTGACAAGACAAATAATAAAACAAAAAAAACAACTCTATTCTTGGTCAAGATGTCAGCAGGATCGATTATTTCTGGACTGTCTTGACTTCAAACTGTAAGAGTATAAATTTCTGTTGTTTTAAGGCACCATGTTTCTGGTAACTTGTTATGGCAGCTCTGAGAAACTAATATAGCACGTGAGACTGCCAAAGACATAGGCTTTACGAATGTGGCTACCAGATTTCAATTAGAACTCAGCTCTCTTTTTACTCCCAATGAGTCTTTTTCTATTTCCACTCTGAATAGGAGCATTATTCACAGGAACATTCTGAGGACTCCGCACATTTCTATTAATTTTCTTTTATTTCAAAACATGTATGTATTCTTATAACTATCCCCATTTCTAGGATGGGTTTTACATGAATCTCTGTATTTGATCTAGCACTACCAAGCCCTACCTTGAGCCCTGGCCATGTCCATTTTGTTCTCTTCTTGATATCTCCAACTCAATGAAGCTAAAACTTCTACTTACTCTCATCCATATGCTCCTTCCTCCCTTAATTTGCTTCTTTTGATTGAACTCTGGAATCACTCTCCTTTTCTCCCCAACTTTTCAGAGTAAAAACCTAATGTATTTTACACCGCTCTTCCTTGTTTGCATTAGAGTGAAACGCCAATATCTGAAAATGTCTTCTTTGTATTAGATTTCATTCTGTTCCTTTCTACTGCTATCATCTGTGCTCAGACAGTAATCATCTCATTCCAGTGCTACTTTGAGGACCTCACTGGCTACCTTGAGTGTCTTCAGACTTGCCCCTTGTGTTCCATGTTATAATGTACTGAATATAATCATGTTATGATAGCTCTCATCTTCTCCAACAACCTTCATGGTTTCCCCTGATCATTGTGTTCAAGATAAAGGTATGCTCTTAAATCTCACAGTGATGACCCTTCAATGATGTTTCCTCCATCTAGTGAGTCATTCTGATAAAGGCAAGCTCTGAGTGGATGTGTATCTCTGCATCGGAGCCCTTGTTGAGTGTTAAGCCACTGACCTTTACTACTTGCGATCTTCTATTAGCCTATCCATATTTCAACTCTGAGTTCAGGTCTAGTTTATCCATATGTGTTGTATTTGTCCATTCCAATGGATTTCAGGCATACTTGTATAAAATGAGTCTCTAGATTATCTTGTAACATTTATACTACTTTTCTTTACTCTTGCTTTAGAGTTTATAGTTAATATATTTATAAATAGATTGGAATATTTTGGAGTCTATTTAAAATTTTATCTCAAAATATCCACAATAAACCATTTTTATACTATCTGTATTTACTTGATGTACATTTGCTGAATGCTGAGTGTACAACAATTCAACAAATTAACTGAGTTTATTTTGTATTAAATTAATGCAACCATTGATGTGTATATCTGTGTATATGATTATTTGAATTGGAGAGAAAAAGAGAGAGAGGATAGAGAAAGAGACAGAGAAACAGAAAAAAGAAATAGAGCACATGGTGCAAAGAAAGCAGAGAAAGGAAAGAAGGTTTGTGTCCACTAACTTTAATTATATTAAAAGGTTTGATAACTAATGCCAGAAAGACTGCTTTCAGATTTCTTCTTTGGCTCTGAGACACTCCAATTTCACATGCAAAAGCAGTTCTGTCTAACTGTTTGGCAGATTGTTTGAGCTGGAATTAAATGTGCACAGCTGGTACCATCTGCTGCAAATTCCTTAATTCTTGTTATCTCTTAAACAGCTTTTGGTTTTGTCTTATTCATAATTCATTTATGGAGGATGAGGAAGACCTATTGGGGTCTTAATATTGGTTTAATGGATGCAACATGGCTTGTCAGATTAGTAAACCATAGCAGATTCTGGTTCATTAACATTGGCTAAGTGTAAACCTAGCTTAACTAATGACTAGGCTGGCCTTTGAACTAAAACTGAGGTCATTTTGGGGTAGCCAAATAGAATAGTTTCTTAAGATTATTTATTGTGGTAGCAATTGTTTTTCAAATGTTTCTTCTTGTATCATTTTATTTTCTTAATTATTAACATTTTACAATTGAAGTCTAGAACTTTTGATCATAATTTCCTAACCAGGGTTCAAAGCCTGAAACCTAGGAGTTATATCTGATTTTTTTTCCCCACATCTCCTTCTATTTTCTTAATATCTCCTAAATCATTGTCTTCCTATGAATCTCATTATCACTGACTTTATGCAGGCTCTCAACACTTTATACCCCCAGCCCAATTCAATGCAACTTCCTCTCACAAATTGTCTTTCTAAAACCTAATTCTGATCATTCTACTCACCTACTTAAAATTCCTCAATGTCATTATACTTCCTTCAAAATATATTGGAAAAATCTGTGCATTGCTACAAGGTACTGCCGCTCTATCTCCCTGACATTTGTCCCCTAGCTTCTGCTTCCACTTTGCCTAGAAAATTTCAGAACTGATTTCAGACTAAAATTCAGGTAACTTTTTATTTTTTTCCTTTTGCAGAATGTATTTCTCCTTTTCCTCCTCTTTATTATTATTACTATTATTATTATTTTTGGTCTGAGCAAATTGACCTTCTTCTATATTCCTTTAGGAACTTGTGCATGATCCTTTTGAAACATTTATTATAATGTATTGTCATTTGTATCTGTTTAGTCTTTGCATTAATACTTGAGGTACAAATGGGAAGAGTGTCTTTTTTTTTTTCTCCAAGTCTTCTCATACTAATCCAGTGTTCTGTAATATTAGACATGTAATTAATTATTGAATGAATGAAAAACTAGTTCTGTATGAAATTGGCAGGAAATAATTCAATTCAGAGTTAGTAAGCAGAGATTCCCTTGTAAATGAATGCAAAAAATTATTTTTACATCTGGTAATATATACATGAACACACATTAAACATAATTTTCCTCATTTTGTTTTGAAAGTATTCTCAGTTCATTTGACCCAAACCAATTGAAGGTCTTAAGTACCTTTAATCAATGGAAATCAGAGCAGCCAAGGAAACTACTTGAACTGCTAGTACCTACATTTAGTTTTGTATTGACAGATTTCATGCTGGTTGGTCCTCTTCACTTGCTACTTTGCACAAAGATGAGCAACTGGCTTTTCCTTTATCTGACATTTGTCTGAACTGTTGTGAATAAGATATATTGCATTCAGGATGTCCTGCCTACATGTAGAAAAAATAAATATGGGGAGGTTTGGTTAGGGCCATAAAATGTACATAAGTTTCTATTCAGATTATTTAGGAAGGGCATGTGAAGAGAAAATACGCAGAAAGATGCAGTAAGTGTCTGGGTATTGTTGAAATTATTTCTAAATCCTTCCTATTTATGGCGTGGTGAAATACCTGCTGGTCATTCTGCAAAATACTGGAGAGAGATGTTATGACAGTATCATTGTCTTTTGGCTGATCAAGATTTCGCTTTAGTCAAATTCTGAGAGTGCTAAAAGATTTTCTCTTCAAGTAGCAACTGGATTTTTCAATGCCATGAGTAGGTGAAATTTTAAGATTTTCATGCCCATCAAAATGACCTGATGGGCTTATTTATTACCAGACATATAAGTCACATCCCAAGTCTATTGAATCAAAAGGAATAGGTACTAAGAGCTCTGTATGTTTAACTTTCTACATTATAGTAGAAAATTGCACATGGGTCAGTTTTCCAGGAAAGATATGAGACATCTCCCTGGGTCTACCCAAGCAAGTTTCCAGGTGTAAAATAGTATTAAATCCAAGAAATATGTACCCGCTGTTATAATTAACTATGTCATATAGATAAAAAGCTTATTTTCTCAATACAAATTATAAAAATTGGATCCTTGACATGCTGTCATAATATCTGAAAATCATACTAATCAGCTAGCACATGCAGAGACCCTGGGAAAGCTAGGGCAGGAAAGGGTAGAGGGAAAGAGCATGCTGTTAAATTGCTGATAAGTAAGTTAATCTACTGTTCAGACAAACAGTTTAGAATCAATTATTTGGCTATACTTAGATAACTTGCATGCAGCAAAGTCCTGGAATTGGCCATCAGTCTTCATGTACATAGAACAGCTGAATGTTGAATGCATCTGTAAACTTTTGTTTCCTTATTTACTTAATTTAGTTTTTATTTTTCTCAGAGCAAACCAGTTTTTAGTTCAGAAGTGGTAAAAATTAAAAGCTGTTGGAATTTGTATCAGTTGGAAACATTTCAGTGTATGAGTTTATAGGAAAATTAATGAATGTAGAATACAAAAAGTATACTGAATTCTAAAGACTGAGTTTAAATGATGCAAAGTTGGATAGTTCTACCAATCATTAAGATTTGTATAGGTCACATATGCAATTTTGACATGGAAACTTTTTAATATTGTGTAGGTATCATTCCAATAATACTATGATTTTTTTTTCTAAGTCGTAACTTTGAGAAAATTTTACTTTAGTCACATTTTCCAACTATCTGGGGACATACTTATTTAAGTATCATTAAAATATTTCATTCAAAATACTTGGAGAAATTACTCCAAAATGCAGCACATATTTTCTGCACTTAAAATCATTCTGATGATTTGGAATTAGACTTTAACATCAAATCCTGTATGGTAGATCATGAATATCCAAGAGAATACATGCTTTAATTGCCAATAAAATGGAATTCTAATTGCAGCTGAACTCATAAATAGTTTAGGGGTTTCTAACTTGCTCATCTTTCATTGTCATTTTATCCCTAGTTCTACATGACATTATCAGAGATTCCTCTCCTCTCAATTGTTGATGACTCTTGGCATCATAGCACTTAATAGCTTGAGAAATTTATTTTAAGCAATATTTTTGTTTTTTCTCCATTTTTGTTTGTTTTTACAGCATAATCTCAGATTTTCCTTCTTTGGTTATTATATTTTGATTTCCTTTCTAGTTATTATTTTATCCTTATTGCTTGTGGTCCTTATAGAGCTATCAAGATTAGTGATCTACATGGTCGTATATTTGCACGTGACCTTTGTGCATTGTGTTCATGCATTTATTTACTTTGTTCATTTGTTATTTTACTTTGAATCTTGAGCAGTGTCACACAGACTGAAAAAATGATTACAGCTGATGTATCATAGAGGTAGAAACCAAATAATAGCATAAACTATGTCCTATTACATGGATCTTACAACTTGCTTTGGTTCTTTACTTTTCTATTTTTTTCAGCCTAAAAAAAAAAGAAAAAAAAAAAAACTTTTGTGAGTGACCCCAGGATCTCTAGATCCCTCTAATGAATTCTCATTTCGCATCTGCTAGCCAGAATTGATTTCTGTTGCTTAACTCCCCAAATAGTAACAGCCTCATGATGTCTATCAGGTCAGTTTGGGGAAAAAAGGAAGAAAGAAAGAAAGAGAGAGAGAGAGAGAGAGAGAGAGAGAGAGAGAGAGAGAGAGAGAGAGAGAGAGAAAGAAAGAAGCCTAATATTAGAGAAGTTCTCTGCATGAGTTAAAGATTCTATTTACAGTTGAAGTCAATTTTAAGTTAAATATTCCCAGAGCTGTTGGATTGATGAAGAAGACCTGAACCTCAGTGAGGTACCTTTTATCTTTCTATACATGTGCGAGATTTTTTGGAGAATTGGATATCAGTCTCATCATTCACTACCAGTCTCACAGTCACTGGTCATTACTTGTGTACTCTGTTGCAATCACAACCTACAACCTTGTCACCATTAAGTCACCTTTCCTTGGTTGTATACAAGATATACACTCTTGAACTTCTAGTCTCACAAGCATGTACTCAGGTAGAACTAGTGATAAGGGAGATAGCTGGGTGGTCAGAGAACTTGGTGGCATAAGTGCCTGTGGGTGGGCATGGGAAGAATTCCTCATTTCTGACTCTAATGTACAAGTCCCATTTCCTGGTCACCACTACTTTCCATCAACCTAACTGTATAATTCTGCTCTTCTTCTTTTCTTTAAAATCTTCTGTCATTCAAAATAATTTCTTGTAAGGTGCATAAAACATTTGTGTGTGTGTGTGTTGTGTGTGTGTGTGTGTGTTTGTGTGTGTGATGAAAAATGGGTGCTCTGAAAGACTTTGCAAGCAGAACAAATATGCATTTCCAACATTTCACAGCTTATTTATTAGAAATTTGTTTTAAAAGTTTTTTTTTTAACATTTTTCATTGACAAGGAATCATTATATCTACTTAAGAGGTACAATTTGATGTTTCAACACATATATGCATTGTGGAATAATCAAATCAGGTAAATTAACATATCACCCAACCACTTCTAATTTTTTATGATGAGAACATTTAAAATCCAAACTTTCAACAATTTTGAAATATATGATACATTATTTTTAACTATGCTGTGACACAAATCACCAGAACTTATTTTTCCTGCCTGAATACTGAAACTTTGTACCCTTTGACCAACATATATCCTCTTTTTCTACTCACCTCCTCACATTTCCCCCTCCCCCTACCTTCCACTAGTCTATGAGTTCAACTTTTTTAGAGTCTACTTATATATGAGATCATGTAGAATTTATCTTTGGGTGCCTGGCTAATTTCACTTAGCATAACATGCTCCAGGTTCATCTATGTTGTGGCAAATAACAGCATTTGTTTTTCTTTTCAAAGGCTAAATAATTTTCATTGGGCATATATACTACATTATTAAAAATCCATGTTCTATTGATGGGGACTCCAGTCATCTCCATATCTTAATTATTGTGCGTAATGCTGCAATGAACATGGGAGTGCATATGCATACACTTGTTTGTGTGTGTGCATGTGTTTCTATACTAAATGAGTACAAATTGATTTGATTGTTGAGAGCATTTATATAATTTTTGTAATGCACACTTTTCTGGCAGATGATCACTTCCCATTTCTTCAAGCTGTTTATTTGCCTGCAGATCTGTCTGGAGCAGTTTATATCTCACCTTCTTATTTGTTTACTCTAATTATGCAAGTACTTGAAAACCTCACAACTAAATTCTGTAGTATTGACTCAATGTAATAAGTCCTAGGGTCTCTGAGAGGAAATAAGAACCAGGATTATGAATAAAATATGTGAGTTTCAATGTGTGCAATTTGGAATGTTTATTCAATTACTCAAAATTCTTACTTTCTGGCTCATAAGTCTATGCTCTCTATAAATACATGTTAGTAGATTACTGAGTTTGAGAATGGTGAGATATTTTATGATCTTATATTTGTTATTTATAACAAATCAGTTAAGGGATCAAGATAGGAATTATCTTCAGGGAGGTTAAGCCATTTGTAGACGTTCACAAAACAAGTTTAGTGGACACAAAATAACTTTAGGCATTGTTCTGGCTAGATGCTGTATCTCTACAGTGTCTTTGTATTTTGCTGGTAAGACTTGTATTTGCAACCTTCTTGTGGGGATTGGCCTGTAGCATCTATATGGAAAACTTGAAGTGCCTGGGACTTTCACCCCCCATCCCCCCAAAGGTGGCTTATTGTCAGTGCTTTATGGTATCAGGGTATAAAAGTGAAGCCCCTTTGTCTCACATGAATAACCTTTGATGTGTAATTTTTTTTTTTTTCCCAGCACAAGCGAGACTTTAATGACAGTCTTGTAAGATTGGGTGTCTGTTGGGCAGGCACCTGATGTATAATTTATATTCCAGATGTTTCTCAAGGGATTAGGCTGAATCTAAGACTTCTCCTAAAATTGCACCCACCCATGCTTAGCTTCTTTCCTTTTTTTGCTGAACCATGCTACGACACGTTGACGCCTGAGGCAAGAGGAGAATTGTATATCCATATGTATTCTTGTCATAATACCGTTCCGTGTTTTAAACCAAGTGGAAGAAGTTAATATAAGCGTTACAGCTAAAAAATATCAATTTTTAAAGTCCTGCGTTGTTCAATCTCTTTTTGTGCCATTATCATCCATCATAAACCTATTTGGCAGGTGGGGCCGGAAACCCAGGGCTGATTGAAAATGGTAGCTTCTGTTGCACCATAACAGAGTTATCAAACAAACAAAGAACAACAGTCTGTCTTCATTTTAAAAATTGACATTTATTTATAATGACTTTTTTTGGATTAATTTTGATTTATGTATAATATGCCATTAAACTGTCATTTATCTTGATTACTGAGTTTTGTGGTACCTCCTTATATTTTGCACCTGACAGCAGTGTTTCACTTGCCTCCCCAAACCACATCCTGCTTTTCCAACTCCTTTTTCCAATTTCTGTGGGGAACACTCACATTATAAACCATTTGGGCTCAGATCTTTGTTGCAGTGTCTGTTCCGGGAACCTCAGTTTAAACATAATGAGTAAACACAAATTAGATCAAGTCACATGTTGTGAAACTTTGAACAATATTCTTCCTATGACAATATGCTTTGCCCCGTGTTTCAGTTTGTTTTGAGCATCCATAAGATATCACAGGCTGGATATTTTATAAAGAAGAGAAATTTGCGTCTCACAGTTCTGGAGGCCGGTCTAAGATCAAGGTGCCAGCAGGTGCAGCCTCTAGTTTCAGGATTGCACCTTGTTGCTGTATCCTCTGAAGAGAAGGCATGCTGTGTCCTCACATGACTGAAGATGAATTGGTTCCAACTTATTCCCCCAAAGCATATGTATAGTGACATTGCCTAACTGCCTCCCATTAGGACCCTCCCAACATTGTTGCATGGGGGATTATATTTCTAACACATGAATTTTGGGTAATGCATTCATACTATAGCACCTTGTTAAATAATGCTTCTGCTGTTTAAGGTTAGTTGCCTTAAATTTATACATCTGCTATCTCTTACAAAAAATAAACCCATTGTTTTTTCCAATTTGCATTAATTCTATTTTGCTTTTACATAAAACTATGCTCTTTCTATTTTTGTACCCATGGAAAGCATTAGTTATATGCTGTTGAACACACTATTGTTTTACATTGTATTGTTTATATTTCTAAAGCAATCATATCACTGTAAATGCACAAATGTTACTTTAAAATTTTAACTACTTTAGATAGTGACAGAAACAAACATTTACTGTTAGTCAAATTATAACATCTTATTTCAATGTAAAAATCAAGGTACATTAAAAAGGACAAATTCATCATCACCAATTAAACAAAAATAAAATCTGCCATGCCAACTTATGTGAAAATGTAGTTTAGATTTGTATCATTAAATAAGAACAAACAAACATGTTAACATTGAAAGAATCTGTGGTCTCTTTCAGGAACTCTGTCTGTTCATATAATGAATTTAATGAAATAAAGTAAAACAAATTATTTCAATTTTATGGTCATAGGACACCAAATAATCAGTGCAAGTGAATTTTAAATATTTTATGTGGCTAAAATATCAGATTAAAGTATATATTTTAAACTCAAAAGGCCCAGCGAGTTCTTCATAGAATTCAAACCATGTACAAGTGGGAAGACGGGTTTTCAGATCTCTGGAGAGAAGCCAAAGGGGAGACACTTTGCTGGAGATGCAGGTGAAAGGCAAGGTTCTTCACCAAGCCCACTAGGGGGCGTTTTAGCATTTGAACTTGGCAGTATGGCGCTAGACCTACGATAAACCAGTCCAGCCAGAAACATTTTAGTGGAATTTTTTCTGAATCCTCTAAGGCTTTATCAGTTGTTATTATACCATTAACTAAGATTTTCAATAATTTCTGATCCTCCAAACGTTAGCTAACTGCCTCCCTGTTAAGTGAATTCTGGTGTCTTTTCATCGACGAATCTAATACGGAGTTAACGTTAATAAATCATTATCTCTATTCTTTTATTTACACACTTAACAGAAGCTTTTTTCATGGTTTCTGTGTAAAACCCTGTATTATTACCCTAAAGGTGAACAAATAAACAAAACAAGGCAAAGTTTTGATCTTTGGGAAACGTACAATATGGTGGAAGAAATATTTAAAGCCAGAAACTCAGAAGACTACAACAGGGATTGCAAATGTTAACAACAGGAGACTAGGGTTCAATGACAGCGTATTCGCAAGCATTTTTGCAGTGTCAGAAAAATATCTTTAATCTGAAACTTGAAATATGAGCAGAATTTATCCATGCTAAGTTGGGTCGATCAATGGGGGGGGAATTAACATATTGATACAATTGAAAGTTCAATGTGGCTAGAGCATAGAAATGTAAAGAAGGGAAAATGAAAATCTCTTAACTTTTTTTTTTGACAAAGCAGTGTCATTTATAGCATTAATTCAAACAACCACCAATGTTTTTAGACTTTTATCTTCTAATTACTTTTAGATTGTGACAGTCACTTCCTAATTAGTCCTTAAATTGTAAATGCACAATGGAATTATGGACATTGGGAAATAAAGATTTGAGATTAAGATCCACAAAGTTGGATGGGAAAAAAGTTAAGGGTATGAAGGACAACTCAAAGATTGAAAGTCTGTTTTGTTACAAAATAGGTAGAATATAGTGGGATAGCATAATTGGAGAACTAAGATTGTCGAACTAAATGAGGCAGTTTGATAAGTGATGATAATGTTTAGTGTAGCCATGGATGCAAGTACAGTCATGTGCTTCATAATGATGTTTTGTTATCATAGTTGAATATTCAATGGTGGCCCAGTAAGGGTATAGTACCATGTATTTAGTGTAACTTACCATGTTTCAGTCAATGAAAGACTGAATATGCAATGGTGGCCCGATAAGAGTATAGTTCCATGTATTTAGTGTAACTTATCCTATGTTTAGATACACATCCTTACCGGTGTGTTACAACTGCTGGTAGTATTCAGTACGGTAACATGTGATGCAGGTTTGTAGCCAGAAACTATAGGACATACAATATAGCCTAGGTACATAGTAGCCCCTATCATCTAGATTTGGGTAAGTGCACCCTGTAATGTTTACACAATGACAAAATTGCCTAGCGACTAATTTATCAGAGCACATTTCTGTTGTTAGGGACATATATGACTGTAGTTGAAGTTGGAAAAAAAAAAAGGCTTTTCCAAGAGATGAAGAGATTACAAACTAAGAAATCAGGGAGTTGGGAAGATCGTCCACATAGACATTGCGTCATCAAGAGATATGGAGAACCTGAAATGTAGAAGATGTCTTTTATTAAAATAAGAGAAAGGAAAATGGTTGTGGAGAGTGACTTAAATGTGAACACGGAGTGTGGTATGTGCAGATGGTGCACACCATCTAAAGTACAGCTGGGTTTTTTGAGTACACACACACACACACACACACACACACACACACATAGTTTGAAGGTGTAATGAATGTTCTGGAAGATATTTGGAAGTTAAACAATATGACCCAGCCTGTGTTTTGATACTTAAGTACCGTTTATGAGGACACTGTAGTGGAGGAAACCATTATAATCTAGAAAGGTTCCACAGGATATTCATGGAACACCCATTACAATCTAAATAGTACATTTATTATAAAACAAAATTTAAAAGTTTTTTATAAAGGAGGTAAAATAAGAATACATTTTTTAAAGCAACTGTCTGTTTTAGTATAACAGTTGTATTTAAAGCATACCAACTATTATTGTACTAATTTCAATTGTGTGTTTCTTAGTTAAGTTACCCTCTCTGATAAAAAAAAAGTAAACCTCAAATAATGATCAAATGTAGGAAACCTAATTCATCTTCTAAGAATTACTTTAAAATTTGTAGTTCATTTAAAAAATGATAGTGCAAAAGTAACTTTTTCATTGCATTGCTGATTATACATCTCTGTCAGGAAGAAAAACTAGAAACAAAAAAATTTAATTATATTTCTTAAAACTGAATTAAGATGAAATTCAAGAGCTGTCTGTAATAATTTAAATAGAAAAGGGATAAAAATACTATAAGCCAATTATAATATAATATTATACGATATGTGAATATTTATCTGATTCTGAGATAAATAAAGCATTTTAAACAAAAAAAGACCATGGGAAACATAGATTGACAACTTCAACTATATTAAGACAAGAAAAAAATTATCATGTCAATAATATCAGAAGCAAAACTAAAGACAAATTCTAAGTTAAATCTTTGCAACAAATTTGACAGAAAAATAATTTTTTTATATGTAAAGTATTTTTATAACTTAATTAAAAAAGTAGACAGAGAGACAAAACATTAAAAAAATTGAATGCTTTGCATAACTTAAAAATATCTAGCTTTTTAAAAAAGGAAAATTGATGGGAAAAAAGTCAAATTATATATCAACATTCTGTCTTTTTTTTTTTACTTTTCACTTCCCACAATTAAAGAAAATATTACTATTCTGGCGAAGATTGTCAAAAAAGAAAGTAATTCTATCATTCATAACAATAAAGTATAAGTTGATTGAGATCTTTGAAGCATAATTTAGTAAAAGATACCAAGGACCTTGCATGTGTCTATGTACTTCTATCCAATATTCAATTCTAGAAATCTGTCTTATAGAAATAGTGAGAAAAGTACACACATTTATATACCTTGATGTCACTGCATTTTTTTTTTTGATTTTCAAAAAAAAGGAACAATAGTCTTTACCAGGGATTGATAATATGAATTATGTTTTATTTATGATACTACATGATGCAACCACTGAAATCATTTTAAAGAAAAGTTGGTAACAGAATAAATGTAAGTTTATATTTAGAAAAAATATTAAATATACTATTTCAAATTTAAATAGTAGAAAAACTCCCAAACTTTGGAAATATGTATGAATAATTTAAATTAAAATTTAGGAATTATATTTATGGTTTTTTAAATTAAGTCTAAAAACATTTACCTACTTCAACTTGAATGTAGAATCACAAATCTGAAATATAAGAATTTTGTGTAAATGTTAGATTATTCAATAAATAGTGTTTGGATAATTAGCGTCTTCTACAGAATGATAATGAAAAAAGGTTTCAAGTTTTTTTAAAAGGCCAGAAACAGGCAAAAGCACAATGTTTGCTGTCTGTGGTAGAGAATGGGGTAGAGATACTCAGTAAAGTTCTTATTTCCTTTCTCTAGCATGGGGTTGGTCTTAGCCAAGGAATGTATTTTCCAGTCTCTTTTTCATACTTTATTTCTTTGAGAGTGGGTTTATTGAGTAAAATGTGTGTGGAGTTCTTAACTTATAGTCCAGAAGTTTTCAGAAGTAGGGGCGTGTCTTCATTTTCTCTTCATTTATTTGAAGGCTGGATGCATAGGTTCTCAGAACCCTGAGGCTGTGGGTCCTTCACGGAAGGGGCCCTAATCTCTGAAAAGTCACTTGTCAACCAGGAACACACATCATTTGAGCCATGTCTTGTGCATAATAAGCAGGCTACTTTATAAAGGATAGTTACATTTCTAGTATATTAATCCAACAGAATTTGGAGGCGTGTTTCAACAGTAAGTGGCAATCATACTAATCTGTTTGTTATAAAAAAGCAATATGTTGTGTTTTAATACTGATAGATAAATAAATATACAGTCATTGAAACAGAGAGTATAAACAAGGCTTTCACAAAAAAATTCCAATTGGCTATTAATCATCACAGTTGTACAATTTAAAAGGAGTTTCTTCCCTTACCTAATACAGTGTAAAAAGTTTGTTAATACTGCATGTTAGTGATGGTGTGGGGGAAAAACTGGGACTGCTGTGTACTTTTAGTGAGATGTTCTTACCTACCTTTCCTTACCGATCATAAAATCTTTGCCACTATTGAGTTATGTAGGTTATTCTTAAAGGTAATTCTTAAGTACCTTTCTTTGGCTGAAAATTTTATAGAATTTAGGCAAAAGTATGCATCTTTATAAAATTTGCTCAATAGTTATTTTTCTATTATTTGTTCCCAAGAGATCACTCCCACAAATATATTGTATCCAGAACAAATATATCCATTGCAACTTTGAAATCTGAAAAATTAAAAACAGCAAAATGCTCATTATGCTTGAAATTAAATAAAACAACTTTTTAAAATGTCATACTATGCAATAATAAAAACTAACAATTTTTAAAATAATAACAAACAATAACAAAAAAATAAGGCAGATAACTACAAGTGCATATGAAGAGATTGCCAAAGCAAATTATTAAATAAAATAAGCAAATATGTAATATAATTCCTTTATATTAATTAAATATATATCATAAATGCTTAGTAAAATGTTAGAGATGTGTGTTTCAACCGATTGTGAGTGTTTGTCTAAATATAAATGTTCACTTTTTAGAGAACTTAGTTTTCTGTTATATGAAAAAATTTATAATATTTCTATGGTCTCATTGTTTGAGTCCCCTGAAAATTTATGTATGCAAAGTTAATCACCAAAGTGATGGTATTAGTGAGTGGAACCTTTGGGAAGTAATTTGATCGTGGTAGCAGAGTTCTTATGAATGGGACCAATGCTTTTATAAAAGAGGCATAGGAATTTGTCGTGCCCTTTTCACACATGAAGACACAGCAAGAAGGTATTATCAATAAGCCACAGTGCAAACCCTCACTAAACACCAAATCTGCAGGCACCTTGATCTTGGACTTTCCAGACTCCATAATTGTGTGAAATAAATGTCTGTTGTTTCTAAACTATGCAGATTATGACATTTGTTATAGTAGTCTGAATGGACTATGAAAAACATATACATATGTCATAATGTTACAAATGCAAAACTCTTGTATTGATAATTTTAGTCTGTGATAGAATAACTTCAATAAAAAATATTTTACTCTTCAATACCTTCTCCACCTTTATGAGTAACCTACATAATTTACAGTGGCAAGAATTTTATGATTGGTAAAGAAAAAAAATCACAAAAATGAAGCTAATGGAGAAAAATTCATTAATAT
Organism: Carlito syrichta; assembly: GCF_000164805.1. NCBI lineage: Eukaryota > Metazoa > Chordata > Mammalia > Primates > Tarsiidae > Carlito > Carlito syrichta. The sequence continues at coordinate 781,847 of NW_007259445.1, forward strand.
ACTTCCTATATTTAATTATTACCATGCATTATTGAGTATTGGCTGATATTTTACATAAAAATGAATCACATCCTATGACTTTGGCGTTCTCCCTGTATCTTTTAATAAATGAGATAGGAAACTTAGTACAGGACTTCTGGCAAGATGGTGATGGGACAGGTGGGACTGAGAAAGTCTCCCCAAAAACCAACATCCCTAAAGACTCTATGCATGAGTAGGCATGTACCCGTGAGTGAGTGAAAGTCTGTCTGAAGGGAGACTTGGGTTCATGCACCCAGGGCTTTCCTCTGGAGGTGACTGCAACCCCCCACTGTCCTGAGATTGGAGCTGTTGGCACGCAGGATCATCTGCCATTCTCCGGACTATCCTGAGAAAAGCTTGCTGAATTCAGCTATTTCTTATCACCTGGCACCTGGCACACACCATCACCTTCAATAGCAAAGTGACTGGATCCCCAATTTGATCCATGGAGAGAGAAGATCAGGGAGAACTGGAGAGGAGCCCACCTTGTGAGGGTCATTTTCTCTGTCCAGGGATCAGGCAGAGACTTGCATTGCCCTGCTCAGCTCCCTTCAGCCTCTCACTTGGGACCTAGAGGTAATCTCATCAAACTCAGAGAGACAGATGCCCCTCTCCCACGCTAGATCAGACACAGACAGATCAGATCTGAGTAGCATCCTTAACAGACAACAGGATGAGTTCAAATTTGATCTACCCACCTCCTGCAGTAGGCCTGGGGCATCTGACCCATGCTGAGAGCAACCCTATCAGACTACCTTGAGAGCAGAGGGGAGGGGCTAGAGATCAGAGCTGAAAGGAAGTTGGATTTACAAGAACCACCACAGACCGAGTTTTGTTTTGTCTGTTTGTTTTGCTCATTTTTGTTTGTTTGCTTTTTGTTTTAGTTTTTTTTTCTCTCTCTTTCTTTCAGTTTCTGACGTTTTCTTACTTGCTTTGTTTCTGTTATTTAATTACTGTTTTTTTGAAGACTTCCTGTCTGCATATGGGTATTTTTTAGAGAGAGTATATCAATAGGGGGGTTTTGGTCAGTTTGTGTGTTTGTATGGTTGTAAGTTTTAGTTTAGTTTTTTTTTTACTCTTTTCTGTCTTTGTGTCTCTTCATGTGTTAGTTGGTATGTCTGTCTGTTTTCCTGCTTAATCCTCTATCTCCAACTTCGTCTCACTCCCCCTTCCCTTTTCCATTTGTTTCCTTTTTCTTACCTCATTTTGCTTTCAGGGAGTAAACCTATACCCCCACTGCATGGCCAGAATGTAAGGCAGTGGGAAGTGGGTTCCAGAAGCCCACACATCTGTCAGTGGATACTGGTATCTGCAGATAGAGTCTGAATCACAGCTACCCCCTAAATTAAATCTCAACATTGAAAAAAATACAGCCTCCTACCAGAGTCCAGTTTCAGAATTGAACAAAGTCAGAAGACCCACATAAGGAAAAATAGGAGGTTGAGCAAACAAAAGTAAAAGCTGCACCCCATTCCTGGCCAACAGATTAAAGAAGAGGGGAAAAAAAGGATGGAGGAAAATCTATACAAATGAAGAAAAACCAAAAGAAGAATATGGGTCTCCCACAGACCACTGGGGGATCAGACACTGAGAATATAGACCTTGGAACAGAAGAAAAAAAAAAGCCCCCAGAATGACAGGTCTCAAACCGCAAACTCAAATATCAAGACATTAATAGAGATAATAGATAGAATCAAGGAGAGGCAAAAGGAAAGAATGAAGGAGTTGATAATTGAGCTAACAGCAATAAAGTATACAGTGAATGAAATAAATAAGAAATTGATAAGCACAGAAAGCAGAATCAGCCAAGCAGAAGAAATAATTTCAGAACTTGAAAACCAAAATATGGAACTAACACAAACTGCCAAATACATAGAAAAGAAATGTAAAAAGACAGAGCAAAACCTTCAAGAGATGAGTGATTATTTCAAGAGGCCAAATCTAAGATTAATTAGACGTCCTGAGGCAGAAAGAGAGACAGAGACCACCCTGGAACAAACATTCCAAGATATGATCCAAGAAAAGTTCCTTCATCTCATCAGTGACACGGCCGTTCAAACACAAGAGGTTCAGAGAACCCCTGCAATACGACAAATGAGTAGACTAACTCCTAGACACATAGTAATTCTCCTACACAAAGTAGGTATAAAAGAAAAATCCCCAAAGGCAGCAAGAGAAAAAGTGTAGATTACCTACAGGGGAAAACCAATTAGAAGAGCAGCAGACTTATGTAAAGAAACACTTTTGGTGAGGAGAGCTGGGAGTCCAATCTTCAAAGTTCTCAAAGATAAATAATTTCAACCAAGAATTATCTGCCAAGCTAAGCTAAACTTCATTTCTGATGGAGAATTAAAATCTTTAACAGACATCCAATCCCTAAGAGCTTATGCTGCCTCCAGACCAGCTTTACAAGAAACACTTAAGAAAGTATTAAACACAGAAGAAGAAAAAAAAGAATGACAATGCCCTTAAAGAATGCAGGAAAAAAATGGAAAAAACACATGAATCAACCCAAAAATCAAAAGAAAGAAAACAAACAGCAATAACAAAAAACTCTATAAGAACTTCAAGACAGGGATAAACTCTCACATTTCAATAATTAGCCCGAATATGAATGGACTAAATGTGCCACTAAAAAGACACAGAATGGCAAAATGGATGAAATTTCATGAGGCAGCAATATATTGTTTCCAAGAAACTCAACTCACCAGAAAGGACACTCACAGACTCAAAGTAAGAGAATGGGAAACAAAATTTCAGGCAAATGGAACACAAAAGAAAGTAGGAGGCACAATCTTAATATCAGACAAAATGCCTTTTAAGCTATCAAAACTTAAAAAATATATGGAAGGGCACTACAAAATGATAAAAGGTTCAATCCATCAATAAGAAATATTCATCTTAAACATAGATGCACTCAACATAGGAGCATCAACATTCATAAAGCAACTTCTAGGTACACTTCAAAAAGATATTAACTCTAACACTATCATAGCTGGGGACTTAAATAAACCACTTACAACTCTAGACAAATCATCAAGACAAATCAACAAGGAGATCCAGAAACTGAATGTGATGCTTGACCAAAAGGACTTAATTGATACCTACAGAATACTCCACCCAACAACCACAAAATAAACATTATACTCATTACCACTTGGAGCATATTCTAAGATCGACCACATCCTCAGTCATAAATCAAGCATAAACAAATTTCACAAGGTTGAAATTCTGCCATATACCTTCTCAGACCACAGTCGTATAAAAATAAATATCAACACCAAGAAAGCTCCCCCCAAACCCACAAAGACATGGACACTAAACAGCATGATGCTAAGCAACTCCTGGGTCAACATGGAAATGAAAATAGGGATTAAAAGAAACCTGAAAACAAATGAAAATGATAAAACATCTTACCAAAACTTCTGGGATGCCATGAAATCAGTACTAAGAGGGGAATTCACATCTGTACAAACAAACGTGAAGAAAATGGAAAGATCACAAGTAAACAGTCTAACAAATCACCTAAGGATGCTGGAAAAGCAAGACCACCAAAACCCTAACTTCAGCAGAAGAATCCAGATCACCAAAATAAAAGCCCAAATTAGGGACATAGAAGACCAAAAGATAATACAAAGAAATTAATGAAACGAAAAGCTATTTCTTTGAAAGGATAAACAAGATTGATGATCCCCTAGCTAGATGACCAAGAAAAAGAGAGAAAAAGCCCAAATAAACACAATTCGAAATGCAAAAGGTCAAGTCACAACTGACCCCGAAGAAATACAAATGATTAACAGAGACTACTATGTACACATATATAGAAACTAGCTTGAAAACCTAAAGGAAATGGAGGACTTTCTGAAATCACACAATCTCCCCAAGTAGAAACAAGAAGAAATTGAGACCCTAAACAAACCTATAAAAATCCAGGAAATTGACTATGTCATAAGATAATTACCTACAAAAAAAAAAGCCCTGGACCAGATGATTTTCCAGCAGAATTCTACAAAACATATAAGAAAGAACTGATACCAATCCTACTGATACCAATACTAAAGTATTCCAGACAATTGAAAAAGATGGAACTCTTCCCAAATCATTTTACAGAGCTAACATCAAATTGATACCCAAGCAGGTAAAGACCCAACAAAAAAAGAGAACTATAGGCCAACATCTTTGATGAACATTGACGGTAAAATTCTCAATAAGATCCTAGCAATTGGATTCAATGAAACATCTCAAGAATCATCCACCATGACCAAGTAGGCTTCATCCCTAGGCTTCAGGGCTGGTTCAACATTCGTAAGACTATAAACATAATTAAATACATCAACAGAAGTAAAAACAAAAGCCAAATGATTATGTCATTAGCTGCGGAAAAAGCTTTTGATAAAATCCAGCACCCCTTCTTGGTAAAAACTCTCCAACATCTAGGCATAAATGGAAAATACCTCAAAATAGTAAGAGCCATCTACAAGAAACCCACAGCTAGCATACTGCTAAACAGACAGAAATTGGAACCATTTCCCCTGAAAACTGGAAAAAGACAAGGAAGCCCACTCTCACCCCTCCTTTTCAACATAGTTTTGGAAGTCCTAGCTAAAGCTATCAGACAAGAGAAGGAAATCAGGTGTGTCCAAATAAGAAAGGAGGAAGTCAAGTTAGCCCTCTTTGCAGAAGACATGACTCTATACCTTGGAAATCCAAGGGAAACTGTCAAAAACCTCCTTGCACTGATAAAGGACTTTGGGAAAGTCTCAGGGTATAAAATCATTATGCAAAAGACAGTCACACACATTTCTATACACCAACAACAAACAAACAGAAACCCAAATAAAAAGCACAATCCCATTCACAATAGCCAGAAAAAAATTCAAATTCTTTGGAACCTTCTTAACTAGAGACGTGAAAGAACTTTACAATGAAAACTACCAAACACTGCTCAAGGAAATCAAGGATGACACAAACAAATGGAAAAATATTCCCTGTTCATGGATCGGAAGAATCAACATTGTTAAGGTATCCATCCTACCCAAGGTAATCTACAGATTTAATGCAATACCTGCTAAATTGCCAGCAGCATTCTTCTCAGACCTGGAAACTACAATACAGGAATTCATATGGAAACGTAAACAGCCACGAATTGCCAAAACAACACTCTGCAAAAATAAAACAAAACAAAAAACAAAGCAGGAGATATCACACTCCTGACTTTAAACTCTATTTTAAACCTACAATAATAAAAACAGCCTGGTATTGGTACAAGAACAAGCATATAGACCAATGGAATAGGATGGAGATTCCAGAAGCAAAGCATCAATTTCTCAACCAAGTCATCTTTGACAAAGTCTCCACCACCGACTAGGGAGAGGAGAACCTATTCAGTAAATGGTTAGCTGGAAAAACTGGCTAACCACCTGCAGAAAATTAAAACAAGATCGATCCCTACCATCCCCATATACAAAAATCAACTCTAAACAGATCAAAGACCTAATTGTAAAACCTCAAACTATAAGAACCTTAGAAAATGCAGGAGACACCCTTATGGAATTTGGAACTGGCAACCAATTCCTGGTCAAAATCCCAAGCGCCCATGCCATAAGAGATAAGATAGACACGTGGGGTCTCATCAAATTGAATATCTTCTGCAAAGCCAAAGAAACCATCAAGAAAGCAGGGAGATAGCCCACAGACTAGGAAAAAATATTTGCCAACTGTATGTCTGACAGAGACCTAATATCTATGATCTACAAGGAACTCAAACGTGACAAAAAGGAAAACAAACAGCCCCATTACAAAGTGGGCAAGAGATTTGAACAGACAGTTCTCAAAAGAAGATGTACAAGCAACCAACAGATACATGAAGAAATGCTCATCCTCAGTAGTCATCAAAGAAATGAAAATTAAAACTACACTGAGATATCACCTAACTCCAGTCAGGATGGCTATCACCAATAACTCAAAAAACAACAGATGCTGGAGAGGATGTGATGAAAAGGGAACACTTCTACACTGTTGGTGGAAAGTAAAGTGGTATAACCTCTTTGGAAAACAGTGTGGCGATTCCTAAAAGATCTAAAAATCAACCTTGCATACAACCCCGCTATCCCCCTACTTGGAATATACCTGGAAGAACTCAAATCACTCTATATAAAAGATACTTGCACACGTATGTTTATTGCAGCATTGTTCACAGTAGCAAGAACAGGGAACCAACTGTGCTGCCCAGCAAAAGAAGACTGGATTAAAAAAATGTGGTACATATACATGATGGAATATTTCCCAACCATAAAGAAGAGCAAAATCATGAGCTTCACAGAAACCTAGATGGACTTAGAGTCTATAATACTGAGTGATCTGTCACAGAAACAAAGATCTGAGTATCACATGTTCTCACTCATAAGTGGACCTTGAACAATTATCATAATACTATAAAGAAAAGGATTGGCGGTCGTGGGAAACTGCCTGAGTAGGGGAGGGGGGAGTGGGGGAGCCAAATGGCAGTAATGGGAATCTGCCTGGGGAAGAGGAGCACACTTCATCAACAAGGGTACCTGCATAATGAACATTTGTATACCTAACCCTGAACTGTAACCCACATCTTTAAGATAAAACAAAATAAAAATAAAAGTTAGTACACATGAAATAGCAAATAACAGTTATTATGATCTAACTGATCTTCTATATCACTGGAATGTAGATTGAAAGTCTGAAATTGCAAATGTGTTTCTTTTTATGGTTAAATATTTCCAGTTATGGCAAATGCATTTTTTACATAATAAATTAACATTACATATCAACCAATGGTGCGTATTCTTCTATATTTCAGCAAGTATTTTCATTCAGATTGTGGTACAAATAATAACACAAAATATGACTTGTGTATGATTCAACAGCATAACCAAAGATCTTTGGCACTGTTCACAGAAAAATTAAAAGTATCTAGAATCAAGTTTTATTTACACTACTGATGTTGTTACTTATTAAAAAATGTTCTTTGTTTGACTTTATGTATTTCCACAACTTAAAAATTTAAGCTCACATACTGCAATTTGGATTTTAGTTGGTTACGATACCAATGCTAACAAACATTTAGTGATTTGTTAGCATTCACATAATTACTTATTTTGTAAAGCAGGTCTACACCTCAGCCCTTATGACTTTCACCCAAGTACTTATTTTGTTTCTATTAAGTTATAAGTATTCAGAATATATTTAGGTAAAAATAGCATGATATCCTATATGAAAGTGTATAAATACATACTTAATTAACTTTAGTCAAATTACAATAATTAATACATTAATTCATACACTTTTACTCTGTCTCATGAAATAGACTTGTGTGTGTGTGTGTGTGTGTGTGTGTGTGTATCCATAAACCAGCGTTTTGATATTGAGTTGTTGATGTCTCAGAGCCCATGACACTAACAACCAATGACACTAACAGCCAACTAATGAAATGCCAAGAACAGCTACTCTCTTTTGAGAGAACAAAATACAGGACGTATATAGAGAACCAACTGCATAATTATTTTTTTCATATTATCACTTCAATTAAATAAATAATAAATTCTTCTGCTTATTTCATCGAGAAATATAAATAGTTATCTTGGACAAACTTATCTTCAGTTTCATCCTTTTCTTTCCCCCATGCACATGTTCTTTACAATCTCCTAGACACTTGTAGCTTTAGTTATCACTTTTGTGAATTGCTTCTACACTTCCGAACTTTTGCATCTCTCTTCCAAACTTCTCTCCTCTGAGCTAGATTCTTTTTTTTCTTTCTGACTACTTGAGTGTTGCCAGAAAGCATAAATTTAGCATGCCTAGATCAATTCACAACTTCCTTTTCCAATACATTTATTTTCTTCATTCACTACTTTTGTTCATTGCATCATCATCTTCCCAGTAATTGAGATTTGACAACCATTTTGTTATTAGTGTCCTACTTCTTACGCATTCAATTCAGTTGCAGTTTAGTGAAGAGCACTGCACGATGTCATGACTTGTCAACCCCATTCTGTCATCTTGTAATTTTCAATCAGTGGGGAAGAAAAACAACCAAAGAGTCATAGTCCTCTAAAACAATACTATAAAAATATCTAGTGTTAAGTGATAATGTAGTGAAGATATAATAGCATACACCAGAAGCTTCTAATTAATGAGAGAAATGAGGAGCAGTATGAAGAGATTGCAGAGAAGCTTCCTGGAGAAGGTGATTCCAAGTACTGACAGTTGCTTCTTTGTAAGATCCCTTGATTCGGTTCTGCATTCCACCATTTAAATGAGACAATTCTACTTGAGGCTCTCATACATTGTTACAATTGTGTCTACCAAAGGCTCCTTTCCTCATATGTCTGACTTATTCCTCTCTATCTTTTCACAACAGCACCAGTTGTTGATCACGCTGGTATTTTCTACATTTTACGCTCTTGATATTCTTTTCCTAGAAAGCTTGAAGGTTTCTATTGCTTAATAGTCTGCGCCCCAGTTCACAAACTGAAGTCAGCCTTATTTGCCTCAATTCTAATTCACAAGCACGAAGATTGTGCTGCTGAATATGTCACCAGACACATGTGACTATACAAATTTCAATTTAAAGCAATTAATATTAAATATAATAATACATTTAGTTATTTGGTCACACTACCTATATTTTAAGTGTTCAATAGCCATATGTGGCTAGTTGTTACTCTGTTGGAAAGTATATTTATAGATGATTTAATCTTCACAGAAAGCTGTACAGTCTCTCAAAATTGAAACATTTTTTCTCTTTTTCTTTCCTTTACACAACCTTCACTTTCTCACTACATGCTTTTGCTCCATCTTTCTCTCCCTCTTATTTTTCTTCTTGGAATGAACTTTCATCCATTTCACCTTGTTTAAGTGACATTCTTACTTCAAGATCCAGATCACTTGCTTTTTCCTTCATGAAATTTTCTCTGGTCCCTGTTTAGAAGTAGTATTTTAATTATGGAATTTTTACAATCTATGCACATCCCTTTGACACTTTCCACTTATGTCTTTCATTATAGATATGTGTGCACATGTCTTATTTTCCTAGTAAAGCACTATGTCCACCACTATGTTTATTTGCCTTTGAATTTTCTATACCCACCACATCTTTCACATAGTATCAAGAATTTAAGTACATTTTTAGTTGAGTTCAGTACTTGGATTTTACATGTGGAGTTCCTATTTATAATTTTTTAATCTTAAGAAAAAAGACTTGGAAAGAAAATACTAGGAAGCTTAATAGAAAATATCTAGAGGGTTGTAATGTTATTACTTTTATGTATTTGAACAAAGATAAAATGCTTAAAAATATTATTAATACATTATCTCCCAATTAAACTACATGTAATTACTCCAGTCTATGAGAGATTTAGAAAAATCCCTATTGGCAGAAACTAGCAGCATTTTTTAAAAATTAAAAAAGAAATTGTTTCAGTCAACATTTTATTTCACTTTGACATTTATTTTTAAAATATTGAAAGCATTTGTGCTTTTCAGCGTGATTTCCAATACAACAATTTCTCTCCTGATCAATTTTTTTTTTTTAAGTTTTAGAGTCATGGGTTACATACAAGGATTTGTTACATAAGTATATTGCATGAAGGTGAAGTTTGAGCTTCTGACGAGTCCTCCCCCTGCTGTAGTGAGTATGGTACCCGATGGGTGTTTGTATCCCTTACCATCTCCTTCCTCCCTCCTTTAGCAATCTTTTCACTAATTTTTCAAAATCAGGTACAGGTACAGGTATTTTGAAAAATTTGTGAAAAGATTGCTAAAGGAGGGAAGAAGGAGATGGTAAGGGATACAAAATGCGTTTTCAGTAATTTTTACTCATTTTAAAACACAGTGTTCCTTATTGAGTACCTCAGTCAGAACAAAAAGCTTCTCAAATTAAAAATTTCAATGATCTGAATCATTTTTTTAAACATGTAGATCTCAGTCTGGAAATCAGGTGTAATTTAATTGACCTATAATTAAACCATATAAAATATGCATCTTTTTCTTCCACACATTAGATGTGCAATCACTATCAGGATTTTCTCATTTTTACAGAGACTTTGTTAAATTCTAGAGGGTTTTGAAAGTGCAAACCTATAACTTGAGAGAGAAATGGGTTTGGATTCTTAAATACGATAAGTCTCAACCACACTGGTGATCCCAAGTTTCTATGTGGCACTAGGCTATTTATCCATATAGTTTCCTCTGTGCCGTGCTTGATCCCTAGCCACACATTTCTCCTTTTTATTTCATGATTTACTTCATCTATGTCTCTTTTAGGGAGGGACACAGGAAACATCCTACTCTTTCAGCCATACTGTGTGGTCATGAGAAGCTGATGTCCCTGTCCAAAGCCCTTTTCCATTTTATGCAAATTTGGTGACTGCTATGGTTTGAACATATGTATCCCTCCAAAATTTATATCCTGGAACTTAAACACTAAAGTGATAACCTTTAGGGAAGTGATTAAGTTATGAGGGGGTCACTCTCATAAATGCACTAATATTTTTATAAAAGAGGTTGGAGGGGGTGCCCTTGTGACTTTTGCCCTTCTGCCTTCTGCCATCTGAAGACATAACAACAAGGCACCATCTTGGTTACAGAAAGCAACCCCAAGGACACCAAATCTGCTGGTGCCTTGATAGTGGACTTTTCAGTCTTCAGGACTCAGATAAATCAAACACCATTGTTTATAAATTACCCAGTTCCAGATATTTTGTTGTAACAGCACACATGAATAAAGGTAGTGACATATTATGATAGGTGTTCAGAATCCATTTATGGTACTCAATTTTTGTTTCTGTGATAGATCACTGAGTATGATAGACTCTATATCCATCCAAGTAGAAAGGTATTGGCAGTAGCAGGACACTGCCAAGGGAGAGGGGAGGGGGAACACCACATCAATAAGGGTGCATGATCCCAATCTCAGTGCAATGGGAGGTCAAAACTTCACCTGCATGTAGACCACTTATGTACCCAATTCTGACTTGTACTGCACAACTTTAAAATAAAAAAGAAATAAAAAAGATAGTGACGCCATCTCAGGATTTTGCTTAAGAGATTAACACTACTTAGGCACATTTATTCTATAGCTTCTGTGCTATGTTAGTTACAGACAACCTTGGTCTCTCTCATCTGACAATGGGATTTTCCTTGGAATAGGAGCATGGTGCATCTCTGCTCCTGAAGTTGAATCAGCAAGGAGCTCCAAAGTCTTCTACTCCAACAAGGAAACGGGACTCAACACTGAGTATGATGTGTGCAGACAGGATTATGAACCACCTATATTCCACCTACGTTTTTCTCCTATTTGGAGATTAAACTGGATCTTCAATGTTTACATTTATTCTCCTAAATTATTTCCCTAAGGACTATTTTTTTAAACATAGAACCAAAATCGATTTCTATATTTTGTCATATTATCTTTTCCTTGAGGTAATGAATACTGAAGATTAAGCTGCTTATAAAACGGGGAGGGAGGAAAGTAGGGAGTGAAGGGGAAGATTAGGACTAAGGGTAAGTATGGGGCAAAAATGCAAATTGGCTAAACTTTTCAACATGTTATCCTTTTAAGTATAGAGTAAGCTGGCATTTTATTCACCACCAATGTTGAGCCAGATTTGCTGACAACTTTCCAACATATATCCTAAATTTCAAAATAATCCATTTGAAGAAGAAATCTGACATTGCTTCTGAGATGCAAAGAAAATAAGGCATTTGCTCAAGACTTCACATGTGGGAGTAAGTGGAAGAGGGGAGATTTGGACCTACACTTTTTCTCTCCAAACATAGCTCTTATTGATCCATACAGACTCTATCCACTAAGTTAAAAAATACATTAGACAAGAGTTAAATTCCTTAATTTCTCTTTATGTATAAATACCATTGATTTTAAAAGACTTCTTGTATTCCCAAAATAGAATACTAAAGAATAAAAGCTTTCTGTATTCGTTATTTTATATGATAATTATACTGCTTTATTCCCAGTTAATTTGCTGTTTTGATATTAAAAAATAATCTATCCATTTGGTAATTACAGGATTTATTGCTATAAGAACTTTAGAAACTCGTGTATTTCCTCTGCTTTAATTGTCTCATCACAATATGAAAGTTATTTAAGATAGTGCACTTTATGGTAACACCCAGATTTTCATGGGTTTTCCAAGGTCACTTTTTAGTTTTTTAATGTAGTGAATTCCAATAAAATAATTTTCTATATAATTTTTAAAATATTTTCAATAAACCCTTAGAATTAAGTTCCATCATAGATAAGCATTTCTATAAATAAAAAATTTGGAAAAAATTAATTGGAAAAAAATTAAAGAGGGTAGAAATAAATATTTAACACCTGTGGAGAATAAATCTTATAAGAAATATTTTACTTCTGGTCCATAGAGTAAAATTACTTCATGAGAAATAACAAAAGCAACATTAGAAATAATTTAAAACCACTTTAAGTTTTAAATTATTTATGTAATGTAATTTAATTCTCAAATAAATGTAATTCTCTTAGAAAATGACAATTTGACCTTTTTAAGAGCCACAAACTTCATCTTGCATTGTCCATTTCTCTGATTTTTCATTTGAAAATTCTTCCAAAAGATAGGCATCATTGAAATATTCCTCAAAATGCTAAGCACATCAAGAGAATGAAAAGTTTCTTCATTTCCAAAGTAGTATTGGGTATTAGATATACATTTTTTGATTAATTATTTTTTAATTTATAATTGATGCATAATAATTGTACCTATTTATAGGATACAGTGTGTTGTTGCAATGCATGTATATATCGTATGGTAATCAAATCAGGGTAATTACTGTATCTATCACTTTAACATTTATAGTTTTTTTTGTCATGACAACATTCAAAATCTTCTCTTCTGACCATCTTAAAATATACACTACATTGTTATTTGCTATAGTTGCTCTACTGTTTAATTTTAATAGAACACCAAGACATAATTTTTTCTGTCTAACTGTAAATTTGTACCTACTGACCAATCTCATACTACCACCTTCTCTCTACCTTACTCAGTTTCTGGTACCACTATTCTAATCTCTATTTCTATGAAATCAACTTTTTTTAGATTCTGCATAGGAGTGAAACCATGTGTTTGTTTTCCTGTGCCTGGCTTATTTCATGAATATAATGTTTTCTAAGTGTATGCATGTGGTTGCAAATAACAGGATTTCTTTCTGTTTTATGACTGAATAGTATTCAACTGTATATACATATACCAAATTTTCTTTATCCATTCATCTGTACATGGGCATTTAGGTTAATTTCTTTCTTGGCTATAGTGACTAACACTGTGATAAACATGGGCATGCAGATGTCACTGGTTTCATTTTCTTTGTTATATACTCAGAAATGGGATTTCTGGATCATATGGTAGTTCTATTTTCAGTTCTTGAGGAAACTCCATACTGTTTTCCACAATGGCTGTGCATACTAATTTACATTCCTATGAACAGTGTATAAGAGGTCTCTTCTCAACATCCTCACCAGCGTTTGTTATTGTTTTGTCCTTAGATAATAGACATTCTAACTGGAGTAGGTGATATTTCATTGTGGTTTTGATTTGCGTTTCCGTGAGATATGATGGTGAGCATTTTTTCATGTATCTGTTGGGAATTTATGTCTTCTCTTGAGAAATGTCTATTCAAGCCTTTTACTCACTTTTAAATTTGATTTTTTTGTGAGTTATTTGAGTTCTTTCAATATTCTGGATATTAACCCCTTCTCAGGTGCAGTTTGCAAATACTTTCTTCCATTCTGTAGGTTGTTTATTCACTGTATTGATTGTTTCCTTTATTGTGCAGAAGTTCTTTAGTTTGACGTGAATGTGTCTATTTTTGCTTTTATTTTATTTCTTATTTTAAGAGAGAGGGTCTCATTCTGTTGCCCAGGCTGAATTACAGTGGCATGATCATAGCTCCCTGCAGCCTTGAACTCCTGGGCTCAAGCAATATTTTTGCTTTTGTGACCTGTGCCGTGACGGTCTTACTCAAAAAATTATTGCCCAGACCAGACCAATGTTCAGAAACCTTTTCCTAATGTTATCTGTTGGTAGTTTAATAGTTTTAGATCTTACATTTAAGTCTAATCCATTTCAATTTGATTTTTGTCTATGGTAAGAGATAAGGTCTAGTTTTATTTTTCTGCATGTTTCTATCTCATTTTCTTTCTATCTCATTTTCTTTCTGTCATTTTCTTTCTATCTCATTTTCTTTCTATCTCATTTTCTTTCTGTCTCATTTTCTTTCTATCTCATTTTCTTTCTGTCTCATTTTCTTTCTTTCTATCTCATTTTCTCTCTATCTCATTTTCTCTCTATCTCATTTTCTTTCTATCTCCCCTCCCTTCCTTCCTTCCTTCCTTCCTTCCTTCCTTCCTTCCTTCCTTCCTTCCTTCCTTCCTTCCTTCCTTCCTTCCTTCCTTCCTTCCTTCCTTCCTTCC
>NW_007259445.1:796366-826798 GCF_000164805.1 Carlito syrichta
CTTCCTTCCTTCCTCCCTCCCTCCCTCCCTCCCTCTCTGTCCCCCTGACTGGAGTGCAGTAGCTGCTCCCGGCCACCGCAGCCTCCACCTGCTGGGCTCCGGCCATTTTCCGCCTCAGCCTTCCAAGTAGCTGGAACTACAGGCGCGCGCTACCTCGCCCGGCTATTTTTTTTGATTTATTGTAGAGACGCGGTCTCGCTGAGTTGCCTGGGCGGGTCTCGAACCCGCGGGCTCAGGCAATCCACTCACGTCAGCCTCCCAAAGCGCGGGATTAAAGGTTGAGCCACCGAGCCTGGCTTATTTCATTTTCTAACACTATTTATTGAAGAGCCGGTTCTTTCCTCAATGTGTTTTCGGTGCCTTTGTTAAAAATGAGTTAGTTTTAAGTAGTACATGGATTTAATTCTTATTTTTTAATTCTGTTTTATTGGTTTATATGTCTGCTTTCATGCCAGTACTATGCTGTTTTGGTTATCATAGCTTCGTAGAATAATCTGAAGTCAGGCATTGTGATCTTTAACTTTTTTTTTTTTTTTTTTTTTTTTTTTTTTTTTTTGCTCAGGATTGCTGTTGTCATCTGTGGTATTTTGAATTTCCATATGAATTTTAAAATGTCTTTGTTTTCAATTTCTGTGAAGAACAACATTGGCATTTTGAAAAGGATTGCACTGAATCTGTAGTGTGAACATTTTAGCAATACTTTCAATCCATGAACACAAGATAGTTTTCCATTTATTTGTGTCTTTCAATTTCTTTCATCAATTTTTAACAGTTTTCATTGCAGTGCTTTTTCATTTTCTTGATTTAGTTTATTCCTAGGTATTTTTCTTTTCTTTTCTTTTTTCTTTTTCTTTTTTTTTTTTTGGTTGCTTTTATACATGGAATTAGTTTCTTGATTTCCTTCTCAGATAGTTATCTATTGGCTCATGGAAATGTAATTGAATTTTGCACATTGATTTTGTATTCTGGCAACTTTATTAACTTCATTTAGTAGTTCTAACATATCTTTTGGTGGCATCTTTTGGTTTTTCTATATGTATGATCTTGTCTGCAAACAGGGATAATTTGACTTTCTCTTTTCATCTCCACAGTCCATTATTTTTACTTGTCTAATTTCTCTAGATAGAATTTTTGAGTACTCTTTTGAATAAAAGTTAAGAGAATATGCCTGTATACTTAGATTTATCAGTGAGTTTCATACCTTTAGTTTTTTTTATGCTGTATACTAGCACACTCTTCTTTCAGATAGAGAACTCCCTTTGTCATTTCTTTTAAGACAGATATGGTGGTAATGAATTCCTTGAGCTTTTGTTTATCTGAGAAAGTCTCTCTCTCTCCTTCATGCTTGAAGGGTAGCTTTACTAAATACAGTATTGCTGATTGAATTTTCTCGCACTTTAAATATGTCATCCTACTCCTCCTGGCCTGTAAGTTTTCCACTGAGAAGTCTGTTGCCAGTCATATTGAAGCTTCTTTACGTTATTTGCTTTTTTTTTCTATTGCTGCTTTTTGGAGCCTCTCTTTGTCCTTGACTTTTGAAAGTCTACTTATTATATGCCTTGGAATAATCTTATTTGACTTATGTCAGTTAATTGATCTACATCTTCCTGTACTTGGGTATTTATACCTTTCTTTAGGTTTGGATGGTTTTATTATATTATTTTTCTGAATAAACCTTCTACTCCTTTATCATTCCTTACTCCCTCTTACATTTTCTCTTCTGATGCTATACCATAGGCCTTGTAAATGTTTTTTGCTCCTTTTCATTCTTTTCTAAAAATATTTTTTCCTCTGACTGTATTTTAAAATACGCTCTTTATCAGCTACAGATCATTCTACTTGATCTATTCTGCTACTGAGATCCTCTAATGATTTCATTGATGGTCTACTGTCTTTTTCAGCTCTAGGCCTTCTGTTGATTTTTTTTTTTAATATTTCAATCTCTTTGTTAAATTTCTGACAAATTTTTTGGATGGCTTCTCTGTATTTTCTGATGTTTGCTGACCTTCCTCAAAATAGTTATTTCACATTTTTTGTCTAGGCAGTCACATCCCTTCAGGGTAAGTCACTGGCACCATATCTAGTCCATTTGGGTAGGTTATATTTTCCTGAATTCAGGAATCATGGCTTCCTGATTGTTATTGATATCTAGTTAGCTGGTGCTTATGGATATACATTCATCTCTGGGTTTTAAAGATATTAGATATTTATGTGAATCTTCGCTTGCTGGCCATGTTTGTTCCCATTCATCTTCAGAGGATCTTCCAACAATTCAAAGGGGATAGATACACTGTTGAGTTCCCTAACCCTATGGCCACTGCAGTTTTTTCATCAATTAAGGTCTCCCTAAGCGCATTTGCACTGTGACTTTCTCACAGATGCCAAGGTTTCCAGCTCTGATGAAATTGGGAATAACAAGGAGAGTTTCCTGGATTTCCACATAAAGTCCTTTACCCATTTTATCTCTTGCCCCCAAGCAAAAGGAGTCTCTTTCCATGCTGTGCTAACTGGAAGTTAGGAGAGGAGTGTCACATCAGCAGCAACAGACACCATACTGGATTGTACTCGGAGCCCATAACCTCACAGACCACTGCAATACCAGTGCTCACCCAAGACCTATGCCCACTACTGCTTGATTGTTGCTGATATTTCTTCATGGCCTAATGTCACTTTAGTTAGCTGGTGGTGATGTCTCGGGGTTTGGGGGTCTATCTTTGTCAAGCAGCAGATTCTCTTCGGGCCCAGTATAGGTATAAAAGCACCACACATGAGCACCAACCCTAAATCAGGGGTCACATAATTCTGTATAGTGCTGTTTTACTGTGGCCAGATTGGCACTAAAATCCAATGTAAAATTTCTTCTTCCAAGTAGAAGGAGTCTCTCTCAATGCAATGCTGCCTGGAGGTAGGAGAATTCTGACATAGGCACTCCCATGGCCACAGAACCTGTTGTCATGCTGTATTGGACTCAAAACTCATGGTCTTTTAGACCAACACAACATTGGCACTTGTCTAAAGACCGTGGCTACTATAGTCTGCCTGCCAGTACAATATATCTGGGCTGTAGGACCACTTTGGTCAACCAGTGGTGAAGCAGATCAGGAGTCCAGTTTTTCCCAGTGGGACAGTGAATTCCCTTCTGGCCCAAAGGGAATCTAAATACTCCCCCATGGACTCTGTCTTGGAAAAAGGGGTTGTGGAGTTCTACCAGGTGCTGTGTTTTACTGTGACAGGGTCGGTACTAAGTTCCTATGCAAAGTCTCACACATACTTCCCTCTTTCTTCCAAACAGATGCATTTTTTCTCTCTGCACTGCACTACCTAGAGTTGAGGAAGGGACTGAGTTAGCAATGTGACACTATTCTTTCTAACCTCTTTAATGAATTTTTTCTTGTTATTATGCTGAAACCAGGTACTGTGACCTCACCTGATCTCTTCATCTCTTATAAAGGTGTTCTCTTGCGTGAATAGTTGTTTAATGTTATGGTTTAGGGGGAGGACAATTGCTAGCAGCTGTCAGGTTCTATTCTACTATTTTGCTTCATTTCTTTTATTGGACATACATTTTAAAATTTATCTTAAAAATGTGAAAATATTTGTCTAAATACTGATGCTATTAGGAGTCATGTTCCAATTTTCTGAACATGAACTTCTTAAAATGTCTTTTTCAACATAGACATTATGGAACCGATTTATTTCTTTTAAGAGAGAAAAGTCTTTCAACATAATTGCCAGCAGCATTCTTCTTAGACCTAGAAAAGACAATGCAAGAATTCATATGGAAACATAAATGACCACAAATAGTCAAAACAATCCTCAACAAAAAACAAAAACAAAAAAACAAAGTGGCAGTATAATACTTCTAGACTTTAAGCTTTATTGTAAAGCTACATTAATCAAAACAATCCAGTATTGGTACAAGAACAGGCATATTGGCCAATGTAACAGAATTCCAGAAACAAAACTTCAATTTCTCAACCAACTCATCTTCGAAAAAGACCCTACCAACAACCACTGGGGAGAGGAGAACCTAGTTAGTAAATGGTGCTGGGAAAACTGGCTGATCACATGTAGTAGATTAAAACAAGACCCCTATCTATCACCATACACAAAAATCAACTCTAAAGGGATCAAAAACTTAAATATAAAATCACAAACCATAAGAACCTAGAAAATGCAGGAGACACTCTTATGGAAATTGGAATTGGCAACCAATTCCTGATTAAAATCCCAAGTGCCCATGCTATAAGGGATAAGATAGACAAATGGGATCTCATCAAACTGAATAGCTTCTGTAAAGCCAAAGAAACCATCAAGTGTGTGGGGAGATAGCCCACAAACTGGTAAAAAATATTTGCCAACTGTATATCTGACAACAGCCTAACACACAGGATCTACAAGAAACTCAAACATGCTGAAAGAAAAAAGCAAACAGCCCCATTACAAAGTGGGCAAAAAATTGAATAGACACTTCTCAAAAAAAGACATACAAGCAGCCAACAGATACACACAAAAAAGCTCAGCCTCACTAGTCATCAAAGAAATGCAAATTAAAACCACACTGAGATACCACCTAACTCCAGTCAGGATGGCCATCATCAATAACTATAAAAACAACAGATGCTGGAGAGGATGCAGTGAAAAGGGAACACTTCTACACTGTTGGTGGAAGTGTAAACTAGTACAACCTCTGTGGAAAACAGTGTGATGATTCCTAAAAGATCTAAAAATTGACCTCCCATGTGACTCCACAATCCCCCTACTGGGAATATACCTGGAGGAACTCAAATTAATCTATGAAAAAGATACCTGCATATGCATTTTTATTGCAGCATTATTCCCAATAGCAAACACATGGAACCAACCATGCTGCCCATCAGCAGAGGACTGGATAAAAAAATGTGGTAGACATATACATGATGGAATATTACATAGCCATAAAGAAGGAAAAATTATTAACTTCACAGCAACTTGGATGGACTTAGAGTCTATAATACTGAGTATCACAAAAACAAAGACTCGAATATCACATGTTCTCACTCATAAGTGGAACTTGAACAACTATTGTAATACTATAAGAAAGCGACTGACAGTAGTGTGAAACTGCTGGGATGGGGGTGGGCACACTTCCTCCACAAGAATACCTGCATAATGAACATTTGTATATCTAACTCTGAATTGTAGCCCACATATTTAAAATAAAAAAAGTTTAAAAAGAGAATAATGATAAAAACAAAATATGCATATCTCTTAAACAAATAAATTATATAAGCCTTTAAACTATGAAAATATATGTTCATCTTGTCTGTGGATTTATAAGACAAAATAATTATTTTACTAAAATGACTAGTCGATTATTCAAAAAAAGAAAATATTTATTTTGAAGTAATTACTAAGCTGAATACACCAAGTAAATGTTTTTGGCATATCAAAGTTGCAGTATATATCTCCAGTATTTTGAATAACCTGGAAACAATGTACTTCCACTAAAATTTGTATGGGCAGAAGCTTTGTCTTTGACTAAACAGATAAATTATGGCAATGACAGGTATTAAAAACAACGACAATAACAACAACCAATGATCTTATCTCACATATTTCTGTCCTCACCTTTGTGTGGTGGAATGGATGTTGTACAAAAGTGAAATCGTATCTTTTTCTTCAACTGAAATTCAAATCTAAAGCATATACATACGGAAAGAGAAGGGTTATTTCCAATCAATGTTCCTTTAATTTATTATGCATCATGTACTGTGTTGAACACTATGGATTTTTTAAAAATGTTGACTAAAGACCTGTTTGTAAAATCTCATGGTTTACTGGAGAAAACTGACATAATAATAGACTATTATGCCTAAGTGTAACGCTTGTAATTATGTGGTAAACACAGTGCCATAAGAAAACAGATCACATTAGCGATTATATTGTGTGGAAGAATCAGATGAAGTGACATTGAAACTGTTTTAGAGAAAAGTGAAAATTAGAGATTCGTTATTCTTATTTGTTGATTTGCTATTGTTTCAGGAATGAATGAAAGGAAACACAGGAAGAAGATGTTATATAAAAATAAAGAACAGTGAAATGCCATTTTGAATTGTTTTCATCGGAAAAAATATTTGTGTTAGATTTTAAATAGGCTTATTAAGATACATTTCACATATAATAAAATGTGTCCATTTAAAATAAACTAATTCAATGATTTTTATTTTACTAAAAATTAACCAAAATCACAGTCAATTTTAGAAAAGTTTATTCAGCTTAAGAAGAAATTCTCTGTAACATTAGTTGTTACCTTTCTGTTCCTTTGCTCCATGATGCAGAAGTACTAAAAACGATTAATCAATCTCTATAGATTTCCATATTCTGGACTTTAGATGACTGGACTCACATGATATGTTTTTGTTTTTGTTTTGTGAGTGACTTGTTTCACATGGCATAATATTTCCAAGATTCATCTATGTTGCAACAAATATCAGCATTTCTTTAGTGACGGAATTATGTTAGATTATATAGATATACCACAGTTATCTTATTCTTTCATCTACTGATTGACATTTGGATTGTGTCAATATTTTGGCTATTTTAGATAATACTACTATAAACATTCATATACAAGTTTCTATGTGAATCTATGTTTTTAGATATCTGGGTATATAAGTACGAGTTAAATAGCTAGGTCATATTGTGTACTTTTATTTTCAATTTGTTTGTGTCTTTGAATCTAAAGTATCTCTCCTGTAGATGATATGCAGTTGGATAATTTTTAAAAATCCAGTCTAACAACCTCTTCCTTTTGATTACATTGTGTAATTTTAATTTACACTTAATGCTATTAATATAGTTGTATTTATCTTTCCTGCTTTAATTTTTTTATTTTCCTATGTCTTATATCACTTTTGTTCCTCTATTTCCTTTTTGCTGCTTATTTTGCATTAAATATTTATTTTTAAATGTATCATTTTAATTTCAGGTGACTGCTAATTTTCTATGTCCACTTGACAGGGCTGTGGGTTACTCAGATATTTGGTTAAACATTATCCTGAGTGTGTTTGTGAGGGTGCTTTTAGATACGACTAACATTTCCATTAATAGATTGGGTATAGCAGATTTCCATCCTCTCCTTTGTGACTGGGTCTCACCAATCCCATGAAGAGTTAAATAGAATGAATACGCTGGATAAGGAAGAATTCATATTCTTTCTGCCTATCTTCAAGCTGAGACATCAAAATTCTCCTGTATTTGGGCTCATCCTTAGACTGGAACTTAAACCATCAGCTCTCCTGCTTCTCCAGTCTTCAGACTCTGCCTGGAGCTATACCATCTGCCCTACTGGGTCTACCTCTTCCCAACAGCAGATCTTGGTCTTTTTGGCTCCTGTATTCATATGTAACAATTCCTTATAATAAGGAATATATATCTGACTACCTAACTGTATTCTGTTTGTTCTATTTCTTGGAAGAACCCTGACTGTGGGTCAGGGTACACTGGTGCCAATTTAGAGATTATGCAAATTCTAGAGTAGTTATAGAGGAATCGAATTTTAAGTTAAGTTTTCTGTATTTAGTTCAGGAGCTTCTCGAGTTGACTTTCTAATTTGATTAGATTTAAAGATCCTAATAATTCAGTAATAAAGACAGCACTGGTAGTCCATGGCATAATCTAGTAATAGAAAAATGAAAGTTATCTCTACTGAATACTCATATTCAACCACTTCTGAAAAGCAAGGAGCTGTATGTCTGTGTATATGATACTTTCAAATATTTTCTAGAAAACTAATGAATGTAATGAAGCAGGCTGGTCGTTTCTAATTTTACTGAAAACAGTAGGATAAAAAGTACAAGATTAGAAGTTTTAATTCCCAGCTCAAAAATTGCACAAATGATCTGAAAACTTCTATAAGTACTCTGAAGGACACCCTTATCTCTTGTAACCTCAGGATTGAGATTACTGAAAAAGCAAATGCAGAATTTTATTCTGTTCTTGACTGAATTGTGATTGAAAAATAATGGGATATTTTGTGTCGAAATGTGGATATGTGAGAAGATACTGATAAAGTTGAGGACATGAAGACCTCAAGTTCTGATAAACCTTCTTTACCAGTGGAAGGGGTCTTCTCATTCCTCAGCAGAATTGGCTTCCCTACTTTCGGTGAAATTGGACTCTACACCTTCAATGACAACAGCATCTCCACTTTTCAGTGAAAGTGGCCTATCCACCCTTTTCTAAGGAGATTAACCCAGTGTTGCATGAGGAAACTATAATGTCCTTCCTGAGGAAGTAGTCACAATAGACAATGCTGGCTTTTCTCAGGACCTGCTCCCACAATCCTTATTTCATTCTATACCTAAACTAGACTCAAGTTCCAGTAGGCTTTTAAAAGTGAGATGCAAAGAGTAACTCATGAGGAGGTATATTAGACTCCAAAAAACTGCTTGATTTCTTAACTAATATAGACAGATATACAGGGAAGGTGTGTTGAAATAAACATTGAAAATATGAAGCAATGTTGAAAGGCATACAAAGTTGAGTCAGAAACAATTTATTGATATCGCTTATTAAGTAGAGTTTCTGCATGTAATGTTATAGCTTGGGGAGATGGGAGGTTCTTATAGTTTGTTTGAGTGGCTGAAACATGGATCAAAAGGTGACAAATAGTGAGTGAATCAAAAATGCTCAACCTCTTTTGGTTTAATGTAAAAGAAGGTATTGAAATCCTTAGAAAGCTTGGAATACGAGTAGGCTTGTGGTGAAGGGAAATCCTCTTGGTAGGTAGAACTCTGAGTACTGCATTTGGTTGTTCATTCTCATTGGTAAAGAATATGGCCAGATGTGCAATAATATGTTAATTATTATTATTGATTCATGAACTAGTCAAGGGTTTTTCTGGATGGCTAGAAATGAGAAGAAGCATGATCAGAAATTGATGACAAGAAAGTTTGGAGAAGTGATATATGATTAGGCTTCTGTGAATGGATAAAGACCATGAAGATATGCATTTCCCATGCTCATCAAAAGTGTTGTTAACAGAGAAATATTTTAATAATCTAATGGACGGAATGGCACATTCTGTGAATACCAGTTAGCCTCTTTCTCCAGGAACCTGTCTCACTGCCCAATGTGCTCATGAAATAAATGCCCATGAGGGCAGGCATGGAGATTATACTGAGAGACTCAAAAAAAAACTCAAAAAGAACTATTACTATATGAATTCCTACCCCACGTTCACTGTATTTGTTTGCAGTGTTTGTACTTAGATCTTTGTTAAGTTTAATTTTTAATTAACTTTGTTAAGTTTAATTCCCATGAAATAACCGATTGCTTCTGCAACTGCTGCTAGCAGTATGTGAATGTTAAGCAATAAGTCCCTCCCGGACATTCCTTTGCTTGGATAACGGTAGACTGTGTGGCACCAGCCACTCTCCTGGTGAGCTCTATGTTGTTTCAGACCTCCTGCTCGACATGCCAAAGTTAATTTACGCGCAGTGACTGTGTAAACCTAGCTTATCTGGCATTCCACTCTGCCCGTTTAGCCGTTTCCCGTCAATCACAGGCAACTGAGCTCGAGCCAGCGCAAACCACAAACAAACCAACCAATCTCAAGCACTCCGTCCCCTGACATCACCGTGGACCTGATTGGGAACTAACTATGCAAGGTCCCCGGACTTCGGTTTCTAGGTCATGACCTCTTCTGATTGGTTAATGTTGTAAGCCTAGAAAAACCAGTCACGCCCAGCCCCTCCCTCCCTCTGTAATTATGCATAAAAATTGCTTACTATACTGGATCAGGGCTCTCAAGCTCGAGCCGCTGTGTCGGTTTCAGTTTGTGAACCCAGACTCGAGCCTGAATAAAGACCCTTGTGTGTTTGCATCGGAGCTGGCTCTTTGGTGGTCTCTCGGATTTAAAATTTTGTGTTTAACAATACATGAATACAACAACTTGAACTTCCACTTACCAAGGCTGACTTGGCCACAGCCACTACTAAGTGTCTGTTCTGCCAACAACAATAATCAACACAGAGTGTCTGATATAGCACCATGCTGCAAGGTAATTAGCTAGTTATATGGTGACAAATTGATATCATTGGACCGTTTCTATCATGGAGAGCTTATCATGTTGTTCTTATATGAGTAAGCACTTATACTGAATATCATTTTGCCTTACCGGAAAGCAAAGCTTCTGCTAAAACGTAATAGACTAGGAGAATGTCTTATCAGTCATTATGATATTCCACACAACATTGCTTCTTATCAAGAAATTCTTTTCACAGCAAAAAATAGTGTGGTCATGGGCCAATGCTCATGGAAGCCGCTGGTCTTACTAAGATATCAGTATGTTGAAGCAGTAATAATGATAGAATGATGAGATGGCAATTTGATAACTCAATTACAATTTCATCTAGGTGGCAATATCTTACAGGACCAGGGCACAATTTTCCAAAAGGATACATATGCTCTCATCAATGTCCATTATTGGTGTTTCACAGCCAGGATTTATGGGTCCAGGTTTCAAGGGATAAAAATGGGAATGGCACCACTCACTATTGCCCTTAGTGGTACACTAGCAAAATTTTGCTTTCTGTTCCCATAACCTTGTGCTCTGCTGTCCAAGAGTTCTTAATTCCAAAGAGAAGAATAATTCCACAAAGAGATGAAACAAAAATCATATTCCACTAAATCGGAAGTTAAGACTGCCACTTTGTGTTCCTCATGACTCTGAGTCAACAGACAAAAATGAAGATTCTGTGCTGCCTGGTGTGAGTGATCTTGACTACCAAGGGAAAATTGGACTAGTATTTCACAAAGAGGTAAAAAGAGTGTGGTTGAAATACAGAAAATTTCTTAGAGCATCTCTTAGTGTTACCATGACCTGTAATTAATGTCAGTGAAAAACTGCAGTGAATAAATCCAGGCAGTGTAGACCCTTCAGGAGTGAAGGCTGAGTCACTCTATCAGGTGAAGAGCCATGACCAACTGAGTTGCTTTCTGAAGGCCAAGGGGTATATAAAGACTGGACAGTGGAGGAAGTTTTAAATTCCAGCTATGATTGTTCCTTTTTTTCCTTTTTTTTTTCTTTGCTGTGAAATAAGACCCCAAATATTGGAGGCAAGCTGAACTCCCTGTGACTAACAGAGATGATCTAAATTGAAAAGGAGAGCTTGGCGGCCATAATGAAGTGAAAGAGCAGTTGTGAAATCTGTGTTCTCAGAGAAAAAAACAGCCCTCCACAGATATTCTGCTTATACAACCATAAGCTGGAGTAGTTCCTGTAACCAAGGACTGGAAATTCTCCAATCTGGAAGTCCCCAATCAGGACTCTACTGCCTCCACCAATTCAGGTTAGTTGTATCAGTCAATCAGAGTGAAACAACTTTTAATCATTTCAATAAACTGATCTGATTAGGAACCTGGGTGGAAACTTTATTTTTTATAAAAGACAAATATTCACTTTGTTCTGGGAAACTCACTTTCCTTTTACACCAAAGTCTGTATCTGCCCAGTGTATTGATTTATTCCATGAAACATTTTCTCTTTTGCCTTCACAGATCTCATGGTCTCTTGTTAACACTTCTTTGGCTTGCTTAGTTTCTAGCAATTAAGTTTGCTTTTTCCCTGTCCATTTAAATCTATTGTTAATCATCTCATTTTATTTTTAATTTTAGTTACTGTAATTTTTAATTACACGATTTTCATTTGTTTCTCTTAAGAATTATTCTTTATTGATATTTTCTATTTTCTGCAACATTATATCTTTTTTTGTTTTAGAATCTAGTTTTCCTTTAGATTTGTGAACATGTTTATAGTAAACACCTTGAAATATTTTCCTGTTAAATTTGTCATTCAGGCATTCTCAAAGACAATTTATTTTGCTTGCTTTTATTCCATTGTGTGGGTCATACTTTCCTGTTTCTTCGCATATTTGACTTTTCTTTTTATTAACAACTTAACATTTTCAATAATATGGTGTAGCAACTCGGTACTGGCACCGTCCTCTCTGGGACTTGTTATTTTTGCTTGTTTATTTGTTTACTGACTGGCTGCATGATTTTAGTAAATCTATTCCACCCCCACCAACACTTCTCCTGATTAACATATTTAATGTTAAATCTCTATAAAGTTGTTCCTAAGGGAGGTGTGGTTTTTGTTATGCCCACAGTCACCCTGGGATAGCAGTGGTTTTAGGTTTTTCCTCGTCTTTTCCTGACCACACTTAGCTGTTAAGCTCTACTAATTGCTGGTTCATTGCTCTATTGTTTATAAAAGTGCTCTGGGACATAAATTCCTTTACAAAGTAATCTAATCAAGTTGTGTGGCTTTTTAGACAATAGTTGTTGAGGTTAGTATTATTTGCTCTGACCTCAGGAGGGCCTCTCCCAGATGTCTTTCCCCCCCACTTTCCCTTCCTTGCCTCCTGCCAACAAGCTGGCCTAAAATCTAGACTGTACCTTCATTAAATTCACATGTCTTTTCCCAATTCACTTTACTACAGACTCCATTGTTTTTATTTGTGTTCTTAGGTTTATACTTCTCTGTGCTCTGTTGAAAATGAAGTCAGTTCCTTAGGGGAGAGATTAAACTCTTTTTTGTTGCTTATTTCTCCAATACTCCTTTCACCCCTTGCAAAATCTCTGAGTCCTGAAGCTAGGGATAGGGACAGTGGAAAGCTTGTCAAAAGACAAAATTATAAGAAGTTTAGCTAAAATATCTTAATTGGTTTTCATTTGTGATTCCAGAATTGGGAGACATCTCATGCTTTGAAATAGAATGAGTTTCCAATGAGCTGAGCAGAGGAGGTTGGTTTTTTATAGAAAGAAGAGGCTGAAGAATGCAGAAACCAAAAACAAGAAGCAGATTAGTTGTTTCAAAGTATTTTCCTTGTAAAGGTTAAAGTAGAGGGAAATTCCTTATCAGACTGGCTAGGCTTATTTGGGGTTTTGTTTATTATTCTTTACTCTCCTGATTTCTCCACTTGGTGACATGGAACTTCAGTAGGAGGGAGCTCAGTCCAAACCAATGTCCTTCTATAAATTTTATTTAACATTCCCCTGCAAGGGAAACTCCTACTCTAGAAACTGAATGCACAGTGAAGCGGGGGAGTTGACTGAGATCCTCTCAGATTGCTTCTGCTGTTGTAAAACCACGACCGCAATAGACAGGAGAAGAGCTATCTGAACCCAAATATTCTTAGCGATATATGTGAAAGATAGAACTTGCATTCTGTGATTGAGGTTTGATAAAAGAAAATGTAACTGAGCATCTCAGCCTTAAAATTTATTTTAGTTTTTTCTCTCTTTCTTTGTTAGTCTTAAGCCTTGAAACAATTTTTAGAAACTTATTTTCTCCCTTTATCTATCAGACACTCCCTTCTATCATGCACTGATTATATGTTTGCTTAGAAATCCCAGGGGCTAATCTTAAGACAGCCTCTGCAGGAACTTAGCCTCTCCATAACCTGACTGCTTTTGAGATAACACCAACCAGACCTCCAGGAGAGGACCACCACCCCAGATAGGCCATTAAATCACACCCTGTGCCAAACTCACATGTTTCCCCCATCCAAGTTTTCCTTTTAAAAGCCATGCATTCAGTCTAAAAATCTGAAGTAATTTATTTGAAGCAAAAATATAGTCATTTCCCAATCTGCTGGCCCTTACAATAAAATCACCTTCCTTTCATTGTGTCTTGTGCTTGTCTTTTTTTTTTTTTTTTCCAGTTTACCAATCACTAGAGGCTGAACTTACATTGATTGCAAAGGGAGCTCCACTTCTCAACAACAGTATCCTGGGAGGTAGGCAGTTGGAGGCAGGATATGAGTTGATAATGACCTGATTTTTCTAGAAGGAAAGTCCTCCAGCTGGGAGCTAGTGAAGGGGAGGAAAATAGATTAAAGGAGAGGAAGGGCTGCATTCTTGGTTGAAGCAGTCTGGAGTATAGAGGGAGAACGTGGTGTTGGTTCAAATACCACAGTGTCTCACATTTCTTACCAAATTTTCATAGATTTTATCTAATAGATGTTACTGAAATGCAAGTGATTCAGTCATGTTCGGAAAGCCAAGGCACTGAAAGTCATGCACTAAAAGCCAATCACTGAGACAAGGATTGTCAGGAAAGAGAACTGTTTATGGGTGACATCAGCTGAACAAGGAGATTCAGTCTTTCAGTCTCAAATCTGTCTTCCCAGCTGACTAAAATTGGGGGTTTATATTGTGAATAAAGGAATGTAAAGCAGCATTTAGACAGTGGTTAGAAAGCAGTCATGATGAATGAGGGGTCTGGTGTCTCATTGTTTGAAAATGGTGATCTGGTGAGTTTCAGTCCCTTGCCTCAGAGTCAGTTTCCTGAGGAAGGAACTCAGATAAGTTGAATGTAAGCTTCAAATTTTAAGACAGGGAGGGTCAATTTCTGTGCTTATTAAAAAAAATCATAAATGAATTTATAAATTCTATGAGGAAACTGGGCCAGCTTCATATTCATTGAATGTTTGACCTTAGGATGATTTTTAGGATCTTTAAATGCTTGTTTCTTTGTTTTAATAATTTTTACTAGTTTTACTGGAAATCGTATCAGCATAAAACCATCCCCACAGTGTTGACCAGAATAATATTATGGGTTCTAGACAGAAATATTATTATAACATGAATCAGGCTGCATGTTGGTCCATTTCCTTGTTGTTAAAAGTCACCCAGCACTAGCTAGTAACCATTTGCATGCCCACTGTTCCTGTAGATAGGATTTCTGAAGTTAGGGTCATAAAACTGTTTAATAACTGATTTGCACCCCCATTATTCCTATAGACAAGATCTTTAACATTAGAATCTAAGGCTTTTGTTTAAGAATCACTTAAAATGATTTTCAGATCCAAAATTCCAGTAACCACTTTAGAGATCCCTACAGAGGAAGAAGATCAGTATACAAATATAGGTTCACATTCCTGTTCCATGACTTCACCAAGTGCTTTTGACCAATCAATGATCTCCACACTTCAGCCTACTCCAAAACTAAAATCACTTAAAAATCTAGCCCCAAACTCCTGTCTCCTCCTCTGGTGATCTGTTTTGAGAAAGGCAGGTCTACAAAAATCTATCCCCAATGTCTGAGAAAGCTGAGAAGTTGAAGAAAGAGACTGACATATCCAGCCTGTCAGAAAACAAAAATAAAAACATTAATAGGACTTAAAAGCCATATCTGAGTCTCAGGAGGCAGAAAGACAAGATGATGGCTCTACACACCATTAACTCTCAGTCCCATGGCTTATATACCATAGGGAAGGGGTGATTCAAAAGAAATGTTTAGATAATTGAAATGTCAAAACATCAAGGTTGTTTGACCTGAGTGTAAAATTTATGGTAATTACCTGCTCTTATACAAGGAATAATAGATAAACTAGAAATCTTAAAGGCTGTCTTGGAACTGGGGTTAATCAGATGTCAATATGGTAGATTAGCATCCAAAATGGAATTGCTCTAGCCTCCCATCCAAGATGGAATTGCTTTAGCTTCCACATGACCCTACGATTAAACCTTTCTCTGATGCAATCCAGTGTCTTGGCATTTTGACCTGCTGTTGCTGTGGGCAAGAAAACTACTACAGTTATAAGCTGGGCTTTTCATACTATCAGAACAAACACATGATCTCTCTGGAGATGAGTTTTTTAAATTAAAGAATATACTAGCAGTTTTTTCCTTTCTTCCTTCCTTATTCCTTTCTTCCCTCCCTCTCTCCCTCCCTCTTCTCTCTGTCTCTCTCTTTCTTTTTTTTTTATAATCAATATTTTTTATTATGGTTTTGTGGGGTACAGTTAAGGGTTAGGTGTACAATTATGCTTCATTCAGGCACCCTGTTGATAAGAGGTGTTTCCCCATCCCCAGACAGATATTTGCTACTGTTAATCCCATCTCCCCCACCCCATAGTTTCCCAGTACCGTCAGTCGTTTTCTTATAGTATTACATTGGATGTTCGAGGTCCATTATATGAGTGAGAACATGTGATACATACTCGGATCTTTGTTTCTGTGAGAGGTCACTCAGTATTATAGACTCTGGTTCCATCCAGGTTGCTGCGAAATTCATGATTTTGTTCTTTTTTATGGCTGTGCAGTATTCCATCGTGTATATGTACCACATTTTTAAAATCCAGTCCTCTTTTGATGGACAACATGGTTGTTTCCAGGTTCTTGCTAATGTGAACAATGCTGCAATCAACATATGTGTGCAGGTATCTTTTTTATAGAGTGATTTGAGTTCTTCAGGGTATATTCCCAGTAGGGGGATTGCGGGGTCATATGGGAGGTTGATATTTACAGCTTTTAGGAATCGCCACACTGCTTTCCACAGAGGTTGCACTAGTTTCCACTCCCACCAACAGTGTAGAAGTGTTCCCTTTTCGCCACACCCTCTCCAGTAGCTGTTATTTTTTGAGTTGCTGATAATTTCTTTCTCTCTCTCTCTCTGTCTCTCCTTCCTTGTTAGTAACACAGTTTTACTCATTTGCATGTAATAATTGGATTTATTTTTTTGGAAGTTGACTACAATTTAAGGCACATTCTGTGCATTTGAATCCCTCTTACCCTTCAACATGATCAAATCCGCAAGTACTATAGTGGTAGTATTTTCATAAGCTAATAATTAATTTAAAAATTGTAGACTAGAGAAGGAAAATGAGTATTATATTTTGCTAATTTTTTGTAAGTAAAAAATAATATGCGTTTAGTTTTGAATACCTTACTTAATACATTTTCTTTGATTTTTCTTTCATGCTAGTTTATAGAACAAGGACAATGCTGATGTATTAAAAACTGGGTAATTATCAAGTGGTAACACAAGCTTTAGCTAACATATTTTGTTGTGTTTATGCATTTTTATTTTTGATATGTTTTTGTGCTTTAGGAAATCTTTTATTGGCTAAATATGAATCTTGTTTTCTAGTTTGTTACTTACTGTCAAATACATAACCTCCTGCTCCACTCTACATGGCCATATGCAATGCTTGATGCTAGCAAAAGGTCATGATCACTTACTCAGTCTGCACTCAAAGTGTGATAAGTTTTCAGTCTGATGAGGTACCACTTGTCTATGTTATCTTAAACTGTAAAACTTCTGCAAAGCAAAAGAAACCATTAAGACAGTGGGAAGACAGCACACAGAATGGGAAAAAATATTTGCCAACTATATATCTGATAAAGGCCTAAAATACAGTATCTACAAGGTACTCAAATGTGCTGAAAGAAAAAAACCAAAATCTAAAGCCCTATTAAAAAGTGGGCATAAATAGACACCTTTTAAAAGAAAACATACAAGCAGTCAATAGATACATGAAAAAATGCTCAGACTCACTAATCATCAAAGAAATGCAAATCAAAACCACACTGAGATACCACCTAACTCCAGTCAGGATGACCATCATTAATAACTCAAAAAAACAACAGATGTGGGAGAGGATGTGGAGAAAAGGGAATGGTGTAAACTAGTACAACCTCTGTGGAAAACAGTGTGGTAATTTCTAAAAGATCAAAAACTCAACCTTCCATATGATCCAGCAATCTTCCCTCTGGGAAGTTACCCAGAACTCAAGTCATTCTACAAAACAGATACCTGCACACACATGTTCATTTCAGCACTATTTACAATAACAAAACAAGGAACCAACTATGCTGCCCATAAAAAAATGGACAGAATAAAAAAATGTGGTACATAATCACGATGGAATATCTATAAAGAAGAGCAAGATTATGGACTTCACAGTAACTTGGATGAATTTAGAGTCCATCACACATAGTGATCTATCACAGAAACAAAGAACTGAGTAACACATGTTCTCACTTGTTGGGAGCCGGCCACGGAGGCCCACTGAGCATTAGGGATCAGGGAGGGCCGTGGACCCTGAGACCGCTAGGACGTGTTCGGGAGCTGTAGACCCCATTTTCCTGCTCCTTTTGCCATGCAGCACAAAAACAACCTAAAGGAACTCTGCTGGCCTAAGCTGAAGGCTCTGTGACTGTGACAGGCATAGCTCACTCTAGAAACCCATTGTTCCTGTTTCCCATAAACTGTGGTTTCGGCTTAGGTATTAGATATAATTCAAATTCAGGTCACATTTGGGAGACTTTTATACGGTACAAGCTTCTTTATAAGATTTAAAAGAATATTTGTAGAATTAGTATATACTTATGGAGAGTTGTTTTCAGCTTTTCAATGGTATAGATTCTCAAGAGTGGCTCAACACAGAGTTTGGGCTGGGCCACATTCCTGAGAGCCCAGCGCGTACTTTGACTGGGCTGCATTCTTTTAGGCCGGCTTTAGCTACAGTTAATGTAAGGTCTTTTTTCTACCTATTATAGAAATTGAATTTATTTTATTCATAGAATGTATTGTAGAATAGGTCATACTGTGTCAAGGAATCATGTTAGTTCAAGCATAATCAATCATAATATTTTTAGGTTTAATAAGAATATAGTTAACTTTAGAAATTTCATTGTCTCCATTTTCTACTTTCATGGTTTTGGCCTTAGTACATTTACAGTTTATATTTGGAAGCTTTACTGCTGCTAATCAGCTTTATATATTAGAATTAGGAATTGGAAACTTTCATAGAAATTAGGATAGATATATAGGACTTTAGAATAGCCATTTTGTTAAGAGATTGTAGTCTATTGTTCCAAAAAGTGGCCCACCGTGAACCTTGGACTGGGCCACATCCTATAGAGCCCAGTGTGATCTTTAGACTTTGCCACATTCTTTAGGAATTGGTTTAAGCTATAACTAAGAGCTTCCGTAGCATTGTGTAAATAGTATTAGCATAGAATAGAAAGGTAATAAAGTTTAAGTGAGTCATCATGGGTACTGAGTGACCTTTAGAAGTTATTGATTATCAGAACATCATTAGGCTAGTAGGGACTGTTGCACTGCTTTTGAAGAGCATTAACTAGCAAAGGGAACAATAAGACAATCTTGGGGTTTGTCTCTCCTCACACCTAAGCATCTGCCCCTCCTGCACCTGGCTTTGTGTTCATGTGAAAGACTTGTGAGACTGCCTGTGTAAAATTTGGGGATAAATACCTGCTGTAACTTTCAATAAACGGCTTCTGCTCATTTCACTGAACAGTTGTCCACTTTCTTTCTTTCTCTTTCTTCCTCTTTATATCTATCTTTCCATCTTTCTTTCTTTTAATATCTATCCCTACAGATTCGCCGACGCCACCACATCTTCCAAGGGACTCCCCAAAACTTGCAGGGGCTGGCCCCCCACACTCGCTCATAAGTGGAACCTGAACATTTATCATAATACTCCAGGAAAGGAATTGACAATAGTAGATCACTGCCAGGGGCAAGAGAAAGGTGGGGGACACATAACACTAATTAGGGTACCTGATCCCAAACCAGGCAAAGTGGGGACCAACAGAAGGCCCCAAACTTCACCTGTATGCTGACAACTTAACCTTGAATTGTACCCAACATCTTTAAAATAAAAAAAGAAAAATAAATAAGTGAAACAAGACCATTCCGTTAGAAAAGTAAAGTGTGAAAACAAGTAATTTAAAATGTAAGCTGTCGGAACTCTTATTATTTGGGCCCTTAAAGGAATGTGATTATTGGTACTGAGTCATATGACAGGTAGCTATAACCTAGAAAGCTGTAACCTTTATTTCTCTGATTATAGATTAGCTTTCTTCCTTACCTGCGTTGTTCTATAAAATGTTGTAAATGACTGAGGGGTGTCAGGGAAGAATCTTTCCTTCCTCACTCTTAATGTTCATTATAAATTAACTTTTCTCTTACTTTTATCATACAAAGACATAATGATTATCATGTTGTCTTAAGATAGAATGTTAAATATACTCTTTTAAGTTGGGAATGAAATAAAATCAATCTCTGTTTAAAAAGACTATAACTAATTAAATTGTTATAACTTAAAAACCAATCTTATATAAAAAGGTTTTAATGCTGCTAAGTTTCTTTGTTTTCTGCTTATATAAGCAAAAATTGAACTCTTAACTTCTGAACACTGACTCCACTTCTCTGGGGTCTGTGTCTCCTAAGTGTCTATTCCCATCTTTTCACTTGAATAAAATCTTTACAACCAGATTCTGATTCTTTTGATTAGTTCATGTTGACAAAAGCTTTCATTCTCTGAAAGAGTAGAGATTGATCTCAGCATTTGAAGATGGAAGATTAAAAGGCTACTATCTGGTTACTTCACAGTAGTCAAATTTAATGCTTGCCAAAGTCTAATTATGGCTTTCCCTTCATGCATTCTTACTGAATTTTTATTATAAATGCATAAATTAACTAGATACAACATCAACCACTTATAACATTGTGAAAATAAAGTTATTCTAGTAAAAAATGAAGTGGAATGATTTGGAAGACTAGATGAAGGTGTGTTGATAAAAAGCATTTGCTCTCAAATTAGGTGTGAGCAAGATAACTACTAAAGATTTGGGAGACTGTTCATAAAAGTATAGACTGACTCTTCATTCCTAATGCTTTTGAATGCCTTTAGGTTCTTCTGTACATTAAAACAGATGAAACTGGAAAGAATCAGCAATGCATTATGGATATAGATTATTAGAAAAGATAAACTAAGCTAAGCTTCAATTGATCAAATTGCCATTTCCAAAAAAATGGCCTTAACCCAACTTTAAAAACATTGTTGGCTGTGCTCGGTGGTTCAGCCTGTAATTCTGTGCTTTGGGAGGCCGAGGTGAATGGATTGTCGGAGCTGCGGGTTTGAGACCCGTCTGGGCAACTTGGCGAGACCTGATCTCTACAATAAATAAAAAAATCAGCCGAGTATGGTAGAGCGCTCCTGTAATTCCAGCTACTCGGAAGGCTGAGGTGGAAGGATCCTCGCAGCCCAGCAGGTTGAGGCTGTGGTGGCCAGGAGCGGCCACTGCACTCCAGTCTGGGCGACAGAGTGAGACTCCAACTCAAAAAACAGAAAAACAAAAACTAAACTGTCAAGTGAATGCATACTCATATTTCAAAATTAAAAATATACAAATTGAAAAGAAACATAAAAGCATAGTGTCTATTAAAACATACTGTAATATAATGTAAATAGAAAGAAACCAGCACACAGTAAAGATAGGGAGAACAAACTCTTGAAAATAATTTAAACTAAGAATTAACTGGAAATTTTAGAAAGGTTTGCCATGTCCTTTTCAATACAAATTGGGAAAATATGGATTTCAACAAACTGGTGTTGGAAATACCCGATAATTGGGTAATACCCTAAAAATCTGATGGAACTGGCTACAATGTAGAATTATGCTATGGAACTAATAACAAATTCCATCATAGGATTTATAACCTCAATAACAGTACTAAAGAAAAACATGTTACATATACACAATGGAATATTATGCAGCAATAAAGGAAAACAAAATTATGGACTTCGCAGCAACTTGGATTGATTTACAGTCTATCACTCTCAGTGATCTATCAAAGAAGCAAAGAACTGAATACCACATGTTCTCACTCATAAGTGGGTCCTGAACATTAGTCACATGGCTACAAGAGGAGAGGGATTGGCAGTAGCAGAACACAGCTTCACATAACATCACTAAGGGTACCTGACCCCAAATCAGGGGAAGTAAGAACCAGTGGGAAATTTCGCCTGTACTTAGACCAAGAGGTCTTGTGATAGTTACTTTCGATGGTAATAATGTTTCTCTCCCTCTCTCGATTACTACTCTGAATTCTCAAAAATATTTATTCAGTTTTATAACAAATTGCAGTAATTATTATTTTTGATTCAGTTTATCCCAAATTTACCTATAAGAAGCCTTCACTTGAGCTTTTCTGATAGTTTGACATGCTTTGATTATTCTTGAGTAATTCCTTGCTTTATCACGATGTACCTAATTCTGACTTGTACTCCACATATTTAAAATTAAAAAAAAAATTTAATAAAAGGCAGGCTGTTAATGATAAAACAAACAAGTACAATGGGGTAGAGCAGTGGTCCTCAACCTTTTTGGCATCGGGAAATGGTTTCGAGGAATTCAATTTTTCCACAGATGAGGTGGGGGAGAGAGACAGACAGATCATTAAGCATTAGATTCTCCTAAAGAGTGTACAACCTAGATCCCTCACATGCATAGTTCATAACAGTGTCCTTTTGCCTATGGGGATCTAATGCCCCTGCTAATCTGACAGTAGACAGAGCTCCACTAGCCCACCACTCACCTCCTGCTGGGCAGTGGCCTGGTTCCTAACAGGCTATGGACTGATGGACTGGTACTGGTCGGTGGCCCAGTGGTTGGGGACCCGTGAGGTAGAGGACTAACATGATGATGCATTAGCAGAATACAAAATGAAAAGCCAAAGAGAAGAAAGTCATGACAACTCTGACTATACATATGAAAGCATAAAATAGATATCCAGAATTCAGATAATTGATAAACTGAAAAAGAAATCAGAACAAATGGACAAAGTGATGCGATAAGAGACACAATTTATGTTTTCACATTGAAATATCAGAGGCTACAGAGTTAAAAATTTTTTTACCACGTACCAATTAAAGTTAATGAAAATGACATATCTAGTAGTTGTTCACACACATTTATCAGTTTTGAGAACAAGTATCTCACCTAAGAAAACAGGTTATATCTATAAAGGAAGAAAAATCCAGGAAGCCTAAGATTTTTCCTTTACAACATAAAAATGAGAGACAACAGTGTAAGAAAAAACCTACAAAATTTAAGAGAAAAGATTGATAATCAAAGCATTTTCTATCTAGCTAATTCATCTTTCATGTACTAAGACAAAGTGTTTTTCTAATGTACAAGAGACTGTTGATACATAAGAAATATAAAGCCAACATGAAGAAAGCTGCACCAACAACAAAATGTCTGTTTCTTTTAAAGCATTATACAAAATATTACTCAAAAGCATTAATACAAAGAATTGATTATTTTTATAAATGAGTTTGTAACAGTATATTTGTATGTCAAATTTATTTTTTAGAGTGACATAAAATGTTATAGTAAAACTAATAAAAAAAGAGATTATACCAGGTGCAACCAGGAGTTAAAATAAATAACTTTATATGTGGTATGGGAAGAGATAAAAGATATATTAATCATTTCTAACTATGATTAGAAAACTATAGTTAGTGGATGTTTACATTTATTGGTAGTTACTTGTAAAGTTAGTAAAAGAGACCAAATACATTTCTTTTTTTGAGTTGGAGTCTCACTCTGTCACCCAGACTGAAGTGCAGTGGCCGCACCCAGCCACCGCAGCCTCGATCTGCTGGGCTCTGGTGATCCTTCCGGCTCAGCCTTCCAAGTAACTGAAGCTACAGGCGCACGCTACCACGCCCGGCTAGTTTTTGATTTATTGTAGAGATGAGGGCTTGCCAAGTTGTCCAGGCGGGTCTTGAACCCCCGGGCTCAGGCAATCCACTCACCTCAGCCTCCCCAAGCGAGGGATTACAGGCTGAGCCACCAAGCCCAGCTGAGATCAAATACATTTCTAGAGGACAAAGAGTACAGTAAGTTAACAAAAGAAAAAAACAGTAAACTTCTATTTTTAAAATGTATGAAAATATGATAAATTTTAAATTAAAATGTTATGAAAATAAGTGTAAATGGTTTAAATCCATTTTTAAAGTGTATATTCTCATTGAGAAAAAAGAGACAAACACAAATACTTATTTCATTTTTTATTTTATTAAAAAGATAATACTGAAAATATACTTAGAAATATTCATGATAAAGTAATGTCAAAGGAATATCAGGAACAAATTCTGCAAAAGTAGGCTAAAATTTTAATATTAAAAAGTCCTAGACAAAAATTATTTTGAACCTAAGAATTATACTTATTTATTTGAAACATATACATTTATAATTATAATAAGTATGAACTCCTGGTCTCTCTTTTCCATGTGCTAGCTGAAATGACTGAAGGAATATAAAATTAGATAAATATTTTCCTAAGCTGAAAACTAGAAAATGATATCACAAACCATAATGTTAAAGTTATATCATCTATAGGATATAGGGCAGAAAGGACATTGTTTCTAGAAAATATTGAAAACTGACAGAATTTTCTTCTTACAAGAACAAAGTGATGTCAGAATAAATAAACAAATAACATATGACCAAATTCTATGAATAAGTGACTTGTTGAGTCATGGGCTGCAAGTGGAAGTGAACCAGATTCAGACTAAAAGATTCTTCCTGAAAAGTCTTTTAATCAGTGGAGAAATATATTCTATTCTATGGTAAAACTGACGTGCTACATGAGAATGGAAGTCCTAGGATCTTCCCCTATTAAATTGACATATAAACAAACTATCTTCATTTTGTGAACATTTGAATTACTTTTGTTACATTAGTGGGTTTTCAAGTGTTCTGACTTTTTCCAGGTAAATGACATCTACAGTAATTTAATGCTTGATTCTACTTGCAAATATGTAGTCATCATATTTCTTTCTTGAATTATTGTATTAGCCAGAACATCTCAGTAATAGTATCAGCTATCTGTGCTTTGTTCACAATTTTAATACATATTTTTGAATGCATAACTGTTTACAACTTTATGTTTTTAATGTATCACTCTTTACGTGAAGCACTTTTTATAAGGTAAGGAAAATTGCAATTCATATATTTTTTTCCTTTGGGTAAATAAGGTATTGAGTTACCTACATAAAAACACCAGCATCAAATTTCTTACTTCCCCATAATAAAACATATTTTGGTTATTGACTTAAATCATTTTTAAATTTAGTTATTCACGTATTAAGACATATTTTTCACTGTTGTCACATGTTGTTCTTATTTTTTGTATATTGCCCTCCAATTTTTATATAGATGCACTGATTGTGTATGTAAAACTTTATTTTTTTTACTTATTTTCTGAAAACTATAGTAGCCATGCGGCATTGCCCTGTGGTACTGTGGTGTAATATTCTCTCATTCCTCTACTGTGGAGTTATTGAAAATCTTTTATGTCAGGTAATGCTGCAATGAGTTTTATGTCAGAGAATGCTACAGTGAATGTCTGCATGCATATACATCTCTTTTCTGTTTATACTTCTTTTATTTATACTTTTTTATTTATACTTCTTTTATGTATACTTCTTTTAAAATGTTTTTGAAAGTTTTTTGTTTTCATTAATATGTAATAATTGTGCATATTTATGAACTAGGCATGCATATTTGATAAGTTCATACAATGTGTAATGATCAAACTGGGGTAATTAGAATATCCACAACCCAAATATTTCTTTGTGTAGGGAATGTTCCAATCTTGTCTTCCAGCTATTTTGAAGTATACAATAAATTATTGTAAATATAGTCACCCTACTGTACTATCGAATACTAGAATTCCTTTTATTAAATTGTATTTTTGTATCCCTTAAACAACACACATCATTCTTCTTTTCCCCATTCTCCCTGTCCAGTCTCTGTTTTCTATTTTTCCACTCTCTACCTCACGTGATCTACTTTTTAAGATCCTATATATTATTGAAAACATGTAATATTTGTTTGTTTTTGCCCGGCTTTTTTTCCTTAACATAATGACCTACAGTTCCATCTATATTGCTGCGAATGACAGGGTTACCCACTTTTTTATGGCTGAATAATATTCTATTGTGTGTGTGTGTGTGTGTGTGTGTGTGTGTGTGTGTGTGTGTGTGTGTGTGTATCACATTTTCTTTATGCACTCATCTGCTGATGGACACTCAGGGTGATTTAATATATTTACTTTTAGTAAAAGTCAACATGGGAGTATGACATACTGGCTTCATTTATTTTAGATATATACCCAATAGTGGACATGTTGCATCATATGATAGATTTATTTTTAGTTTTTTGAAGAACTTCTATACTGTTTTCCCTAGTGGCTGTACTAATTTACATTCCCATCAACCAGGTATTAGCGTTTATCTTTTTCTGCACATTCACCAGCATCTGTTATTTTTTGTGTTTTTGATAAAAGCTATTTTATTTAGAGTTAGATGATAACTTATTGTAGTTTTGATTTGCATTTTCTGATAATTGGTGGTGTTGAACTTTTTTTTATACACTGCTGGCCATTTGTAGGTCTCTTTTTGAGAAATGTTTGATTTAGCATGTCAGAAATATTTAGTCTAATGTTTCATGTTCTAGAGGAAGAACATAAGGTCCTGAGAAATTAAGGAACTTGTCAAAAATTACGTCAACATGACGTACTTGCTGATTAGATGCAGAGTAGCCACCAACACCCATGTGATAGCGGCAGAGATCAAAGCTCTGCTCTTTGTGCCAAATTCAACCCAGATGATTCA
Organism: Carlito syrichta; assembly: GCF_000164805.1. Classification (NCBI taxonomy): domain Eukaryota; kingdom Metazoa; phylum Chordata; class Mammalia; order Primates; family Tarsiidae; genus Carlito; species Carlito syrichta. The sequence continues at coordinate 822,642 of NW_007259445.1, forward strand.
GTCTTCTTGGCACTACCAATTGTTCTTGTGGGACAGGACAGGAGTGGGCTTCCCTAGAAGTTTACTAGATTAGTGAGGAGATAAAATGTCCTCCTCCAGTTCCTTTCTCTCATCTGGAAAACCATGAGACTAGGGCAATTCTCTTTGAACGGGTTTTTGCAGTATTGGGAGGAGAGCAGCTCAGTTTGAAATGACTGTTTCTTTTTGCCAGTCATGTCTTCTCTGGATTCTGTGGGTCCATGGAATTTATTCTGTGGGCCCAAGTTCTGGTGTATTCAGAAGCCATTCTTGTCTTTGAATAGTTTCTAAAAATGCAAATTAAATTCTAATTTTTTTAGGTCTGATTTTGTTGGAGGAGTTGATGCCAGGGGACCATCTATTAGGTCATTTTACTGACTTAACCTATAGTATGACTTTAAAAAGACATTCCTACGTAAGGTTTAAAAGACATCCCAACCTAACCTATAGTTCAACTTTTGAAAGACATTCCTATCTAGTATTTGTAAAGAAATATCAAACTAACATATTTTGATAACAGGATTAAATGGAAATTGAAATATTAATTGGGCATGTTTCTATTTTCTAAACATATAAAACTTATTTAACAGGAGATTTATATATTTTTTTCTTATAAATTTAAAAGTCAAATCTATAAAGCTATCTAGGCCCAACTCAATTTTAAAATTATTTTCTTAAACAACTTTTCTTAATTTTTTTCTTTGAATAAATTTTGCATTTTTAGTCTAAGCTTGTCAGATGACTCAGCATAATTTTTCAAGATATTGATTTAGTTTCTATGGTTACATTTATTACTCATGCAAATTGTATTTCTAAAGTCTTTTTATTTATTTTTTATTTTATTTTTAATTTTTCCTATTGCACATAGAGAATTATTTACTTTTATTCTCCTAGATTTCGCTAGCAATTACATTGCTTTCTTAAATGTGTCAATTCTAAATTGAAGTTATCAATTCTTTGATTTTCTGTAACTTCATGGTACTTTAGTCATCATATTTTATCAGTTTTTATTAGTGTTTTTATTTGTTAATTTTCAAACCAATTTTTAGTTAAGTCCTTTCTTATTTCATTTTTTAATCTTTTCTGATTATTAAAGGAAACATTTAAAGATGATAATATTTTCTTATTACAACTTTGGCTGCATTTAACAAGTTTTAGTGGACTGAAATTTTATATTATTACATTCAATTTTAAATTGCAGTTTTAATTCCTGCTTGATTCAACAGTTCTTGAGTATTTTTTTCAACTTCTATAAAGTTTGGAATTTTACTTTATTTTATCGTTTCTGCTATATATTTTTGTTACTTTAATTCAGAGTATACATAAGTAACCATGTGCTGATATATGTTAATTTTCTACCATAGCCATAACAAAGCACCATAGACTGGATGCCAAACAACAGAAATTTATTTTCTCACGATTCTGGAGGCATGTAATCCAAAATCAAGGTATATACACAGGGATCTCCTTGTCTTGCAGATGGCTGTCTTCGCATATTTTTTCCTCTGTAACTATTTCTGTCCAAACTTTTTCTTCTTATAAGAACTTCAGTCATAATGCATTTTAATTTTTTTTTTTTTTTTTGGTGGTGTGGATTTAGGGCTTTATCTCTTATAATATAATTTATTTGAGGAGTTTCTAGTAATGCTGCTTTTCTTACTATTCTCCTACCTATTAAAAATCAATATTATTCGCCAGGCATGGTGGCACAAGCCTGTAGTTCCAGCTACTTGGAAGGCTGAGGTGGAAGGATTGCCTAAGACCAATAGGACCAGTAGGTCAAGATTGCAGTGGCCAGGAGTGTGCTAATGCCCTATAGCTTGATTGACAGAGTGAGACTCCAACTAAAAAAAAAAAAAATCAATATTAATATTGATATCTCATTCTTTAAAAAATATTTTCTTATGTTGAGCCTTTCCCATTAATATAATAGCATAATGAATAAATTATAAGAATATTTTTCTAGCATACTAGAAATCTTAATCTTAAAAAATAATCTTACTATGGGTTCATTTTTGTATAATCAAGATTATCTTAAATTACTATTAAAACAAATATTTCTACATCTCAATTAGATTAAATTGAAATTTTAAAAAATGTCTATAAATGAAATATTTCAGGGATCCTTTTGCCTCAGTCTCTGGAGTAGCTGGGAATACAGACCTGCTCATTTTATGATTTCTTAAGATACGAGGTCTCAGCGAGGGTGAGAGAAAATGCTGGGAGAGACTGTCTAAGTGGGGACTTGTGAGCAAGTGGCCAGGTCCCTGGTGCAACAGCTGGTGCTACAGTTTCTCTGCTTCATCCCTGACTCTTCCCAGGTCACAGAGTCGAGCACCATTATTTTTTTATTTCTTTTTCATTAATCAGTATTTTTTATTATGGATTTGTGGGGTACAGTTAAGGGTTAGGTGTACAATGACGTTTCATTCAGGCACCCTGTAGATAAGAAGTGTTTTCCCATCCCCCGACAGATATTTGCTACTGTTAATCCCATCCCCCTCCCCCCCATAGTTTCCCAGTACCATCAGTCATTTTCTCATAGTATTGCATTGGATGTTCAAGGTCCATTATATGAGTGAGAACATGTGATATTCGGATTTTTGTTTTTGTGAGAGGTCACTCAGTATTATAGACTCTAGCTCCATCCAGGTTGCAGCGAAATTCATGATTTTGTTCTTTTTTGTGGCTGCGTAGTATTCCATCGTGTATATGTACCACATTTTTTTTAATCCAGTCCTCTTTTGATGGGCAGCATGGTTGTTTCCAGGTTCTTGCTATTGTGAACAATGCTGCGATAAACATACATGTGCAGGTATCTTTTTTATAGAGTGAGTTGTGTTCTTCAGGGTATATTCCCAGTAGGGGGATTGCAGGGTCATATGAAGGTCAATTTTTAGAGCTTTTAGGAATCGCCAAACTGCTTTCCACAGAGGTTGCACTAGTTTGCACTCCCACCATCAGTGTAGAAGTGTTCCCTTTTCGCTACACCCTCTCCAGCAACTGTTATTTTTTGAGTTATTGATAATTGCCATTCTGACTGGAGTTAGGTGGTATCTCAGTGTGGTTTTGATTTGCATCTCCTGATGATTAGTGAGGTTGAGCATTTCTTCATGTGTTTGTTGGCTGCTCGAATGTCTTCTTTTGTGAAGTGTCTGTTCATGTCTTTTGCCCATTTTATAATGGGGTTGTTTGTTTTCTTCTTTTCAGTACGTTTCAGTTCCTTGTAGATCCAGGATGTTAAGCCTTTGTCAGACCTAGAGTTGGCAAATACTTTTTCCCAGTCTGTAGGCTGTCTCCCTGCTCTCTTGATGGTTTCTTTGGCTTTGCAGAAGCTTGTCAGTTTAATAAGGTCCCATTTGTCTATCTTCTCTCTTAAGTCCTGTGGGTTTCGGGTTTTGTACAGGAATTGGATGCCAGTTCTGATTTCCATGAGAGTATTTCCTTCCTTTTCTAAGGTTCTTATGGTTTGGAGGTTTTACATTTAGGTCTCTGATCCATTTGGAGTTAACCTTTGTGCATGGGGATAGATAGGGGTCCTGTTTCAATCTTCTGCATGTGGTCAGCCAATTTTCCCAGCACCATTTACTGAATAGGTTCTCCTCTCCCCATTGGTAGGTGGTGGGGGCTTTGTCGAAGATGAGTTGGTTGAGAAATTGAGGTTTTGCTTCTGGAATCTCAATTCTGTTCCATTGATCTATATGCCTGTTCCTGTACCAATACCAAGCTGTTTTGATGATTGTAGCTTTATAGTAAAGTTTGAAGTCTGGTATTGTGATACCACCTGCTTTGTTTTTTTTTTTGCTGAGGATTGTTCTGGCTATTCTTGGACGTTTGTATTTCCATATGAATTCCTGTGTTGTTTTTTCTAGGTCTGAGAAGGATGTTGTTGGTAATTTAATGGGTATTGCATTGAATTTGTAGATTGCCTTAGGTAAGATGGACATCTTCACAATGTTGTTTCTTCCGATCCATGAGCATGGGATATTTTTCCACTTGTTCGTGTCAGCTTTGATTTCTTTGAGCAGTGTTTTGTAATTTTCATTGTAAAGGTCTTTCACATCTATGGTTAGGAAGATGCCAAGGTATTTCATTTTTTTTGTGGCTATTGTGAATGGAACTGTGTTTTTTATTTGAGT